>NW_028261393.1:5923849-6218849 GCF_051295495.1 Thamnophis sirtalis
AAAACCAGAGAGGGGGGGAGAGAGAGGGGGATTGAGAGAGAGAGAGAAAGAGAGAGAGGGGGGAAGAAGAAAAAAGGAGGGGGGAGAGAGAGAGAGGAAAGAATCTATCCAAGTCTTCTGCAAAAAGGCAAAGCAAAACAAAAAAAATTATTCACACACACACACGAGGTTTTTCCCCCTTTTTTTCTTTTTCAAGCCTTTTTCCAACCAACGGATCATGCTTTGCTCTCCCTTCGCCCCACACCCATCCCCTTTTCCCGGGTTCGAAGTCCACCGAGACCCTTATTTTTTTTTAAAAAAAGAGGTGGGGGGGGAGAGACTCGTCCGCCGCAGAAGTTCCTCCGAGAGCCGTTTCCCCCCCCAAAAAAAGCGCCCCCCAACTCAAGAATCCCATAGTAAGCGCCGACCCCGATCCAACCCCGCAGGAGGAGGAGGAGGGGAGGGGTCACCGGGGGGGGGCGCAAAAAACAAACAAACACCCAACTCGGGACATTTCAACCGAATGCGAGAGAAGCTGGCGGCGGGGGGGGGGGGGTTGGGAGAGGTTGGATTGGAAGGAAAGCGGGACTTTTGCAAAGCGCCCCCCCTCTCCCGATTTCTTTTCTTAAGAGGGTTAAAGTCCTGGGTTTAAGGTTAGAGTTTAACCCGCCGCCACCCTCTTCCACCCCACCCACCCCCCCACCGGCAAGACCGAGGTTAGATTTTAGGTCGCCGCAACTTTGGTGAAAAGTTCCTTAATAAATCTCGGCGGTTTGCGCGCCCCCTCCCTTCCTCCTTCCCCCCCCCCCCCCGATCGTGATAGAGACGTCCCTGCTTTGGGAGGGGAGGGGGGGTTGGGGAGGGAAAAGGGATTTTCAACGCATCCATCCACACCCCGGTCCGGCCCACCTTTGGAACGTTGTGCTGTTGTCGGTCGGAAACAAAAGTTGCTTTTGTGTGTGTGTGTGTGTGTTTTGTTTTGTTTCGAAACGCCCGATTGCCAGTTCGGAAAAGCTTTGCAACTTTTTCTCCGTCCCCCCCCCCCCCCCACTCGCGGGACAGGTCGTTCCGACAACTCTGGAGAACGGCCCGCGATATTGGGGAGTGTTAAAAAAAGGGGGGGGGAGAAATTAAAAAAATACCGATAACACCCTGGCTTCTCCTTCCCCACGGAAGCGCACACCTCCCCCCCCCCAACGCCCCCCTGCCTCATTTGCCAAGCTTTGCAGCGCTTCCGCGTTTCATATGGGGGGGGCGCAGAGAGAGAGAGAGACCCCCTTCCCCAAAGATCGGCCAGATTCACTAGGAAGCGAGTTGTCCCTGCCTCCGGATTACGCCCCCCCCCCTCTTTTCACTATGGACGCTTCAACTCGTTGAGCGGAGCAGCAACGTGGCGCTCGGTCTCCGTGCAACACGCTTTGAAAGCTGCAAATCTCCCCCCTCCCCTTATACACACACACCACACCAACACACACAAATCTGGATTTATTTCCTTCTCCTTCCCAAGTGCCAGAAGTTGACAGAAGGAAACGACCGTGTCTTCTCTCTCTCTCCCCCCCCCACCCCCGTGACTGGCGGCATGGATGGGGAGGGGGCGGGAAGAGGGGGGAGATTAAGAGCCTCGATCCGAGGCCTTTTCTCTCCCCCCCCTCCCCAAATGCCACGCTCGCTCACTCACTCGCGCGATCCACCCCCTCAACTCAACTCCGCCAACCCATTCATTCGGCGGCCCCCTCAAAACCGCCCGCGAGCCTCGTTGCAGAACTGGGGGTGGGGGTTAACCAGGGAGGGGTTTCGGGGGTGCAGGAGGCGCGGTGGGCCCCCGCTTCGGCTCGCCGCCCCCATTCATTCATTCCCCCCCCCGTCTCGGCTCCGGCAGCCGATCCTCCGCTTCCCAAAAGCAGGCGAGGCGACTTGCAAAGCCGAGCCGAGCAGCAGCAGCAGCCGGGCTTGAGTGGGGGAGGGAAGAAATGCAACAGGTCCGCTTCGCACAAACTCCGGCGCTTTGCAACGGGCTGCGTCCCGCTCGCCTCCCGCTCCGGGCGGCCTGGCCAAGCGCTTCCTTCCCGAGGGGCTGCACCACTCCTGCCCGCCCGTCTCCCTTCGTCGGACGGAGCCCGAGCCTAGGCAGGCAGGCAGGCGGCCGGGAAACAAGGGGAGACGAGAGAGAGAGGGAGAGAGAGAGCCCGCAGCACTCATCCCCACCCTTTCCCGGCAGGAACCTCCATTACGGCTGCTGTACCCAAGAAGGCAGGCGAGGATCATTCCCCCTTCCCGGCTGCCCTGCCGGCCCGTCCCGCTTGGGATCGGAGGCGCCGGCCGCTTCCTCTCCAGAAGCCCCCCTCCCTCTTCCCCCTCCTTTGGCGCCGGCCCGGCCGGCGGACTACAATCTCCAT
Organism: Thamnophis sirtalis; assembly: GCF_051295495.1. Classification (NCBI taxonomy): domain Eukaryota; kingdom Metazoa; phylum Chordata; class Lepidosauria; order Squamata; family Natricidae; genus Thamnophis; species Thamnophis sirtalis. Next base: position 5,926,225 of record NW_028261393.1, read on the forward strand.
CAGCCGCCGCACCTCCAGCGGCTCCAAGAGCGCAGGTGAGGCGGAGGAGGAAGAGGGGGGTCAGCACCTTTGGAGGAGCCCCCCCTCACCGTCTCCGCTTTGATGTCCCCCGATTTGGTCTCTTCTTTTAGGAAGCAACCCCTGCCCTCCCCCCCGCGGGCTCCTCGATCTCGCCAGCCCTTCCCCTCCATGCCTCGTCCCCACGGACCCATTCATTCCCCCAAGGTCCGTCCGTTCCCCCTCCGCCCCGGGTCGGCCTCCCCCCCGCTCCGATCGTCGAGGCAGAGCAGAGGACGGACGGACGGGCAGGCGGGCGGGCCGGGGAGGGGGAATGGATGGAAGTTAAGTTGCCTGCATCCCCTCCAACTTTCCAGCCCACGTGTCCTGGTGGTCATCCACCGACAGACGCCCCCCTCCTCCTCCTGCCCCCCCCCCGCTGAAACCCCCGAAAGCCTCAACGTGGGACCCTCCGGCAGTCCCCACCTGCGTCCGCCGGGGTCTTCATGGCTCCTCGCGCCGCAGCCTCCAGCCGCCGGGTCGGTCTCGGGCTCTGGCCCCCCTCCTTTCCCCCCTCGGCTTCATATGGAGCCGGGACGCCCACGCCCCCCCGTCGCACGTCACCGGCCGCGTCGCCATAGACACGCTGAGCCCGCCTCTCCGCCTCGGCTCCGCCCACAGAGCGCACGAATGTGGGGAGTGGGGGGGGGGAGTTAAAGGGGCGGCAGACGGCACCTTGGGTGGGATGGCCGTTTGCGAGGGCGGGGGAGGAAGAGGAGGAGGAGGAGGAGAAGGTGGGGGCGATGAAGGGTGGCGGGAGGATGGCCAGAGACGCCCGCCCGCCCGCGCGCGTGAGAACCGGGACAAACTCCCCGAAGACTTTTTGCAACGGCTTAAAAGGTGTGCGAACCTTTGAGAAGAGGAAAAAAAAGCAAAGAAGAAAATAAGACTTATATAACCTTATTTACACCAGGGTGGAAATGAATTTCGTAACTCCCGAAACAGGGAGTCCTCGCCTTACGCCGACAACAGAGCCCAAAATTTCCGTAATTAAGGGGAGGCATTGGTTTCATTGAGCCTTGCCCCGTTTTATGACCTGTCTTGTCAAAGTGGTTTAGAGAGAGAATCACTGCGGTCGTTAAGCGAATAATGCGGTCGTTAAGCGAATCTGGCTTCCCCCCATTGACTTGGCTTGTCAAGAGGTCGCAAAAGGGGATCACGTGGAAACACCCCCCCCCATGCTGCAACCATCATCGATAGGAGTGAGTTGCCAAGCGTCTGAATTTCGATTCGCTGACTCTGGGGAGGCTGCAATGGCTGTAAGTGTGAAAAAACGGTCACAAGTCACTTTTCTCAGTGCCGTGGTCACTTCGAACGGTCACGGGAGGGACGGCTATAAGTCGAGGGTTATGTGTGTGCAGAAGTTAAGCCCATGTGTGCGTTTCGTGAGCCCCTTTCCAAAATTTGGAATTTATAGAATCCAAAGTTTGGTCTAGTGGTGAATAGCAGAATTCACTGATCAGAGAAGAGATTGCAGGACCGCATTTTAAAATCGGGGGAGAGAGTATCTCAGTACAGAGGAAGGAGAAGGAATCATTTGTGGTCTGAATGGCAGGTTTTCTTGGGTGTGTTGTTGAGAATGGCATCTTGCAGCTGTCTTTGGCGTTTAGTCTCAGAACTGTGCAAGACTGCAGCGTAAATAGAGATTTAACCACTTCCACTATCTCTCTAAAAACGAAACTGCGGATGGCAGAGTGTCTTCCTTACACATTTGCATCACGGTTTTCTCGAAACAAATAGTTCTATAAATGTCATAACTAAATACTGGTGGGTAGCTCCCGGGGTTTACTACAGGTTCGCTTTGTGCAAGCTTGGCTGCGTGCGTGTGCGCAATTCAAAGTGAATTGTTCCTCGCGCATGCCGGTTCAGGGGCGTGGCCAGCCTGGGTCGTTGCCGGTTCTGCAACCCAGCCCAAAATACCACTACCAATTCAGCCAAACTGGGCTGAACCGGTAGCATCCCATCTCTGACTTAGTCCCTGATTATCATTCCCAAATCACAATTGTGACAAAATTAAAATAAATCAATAAACTAAGAGCTAAAAGGCAGAAAAGAGCTAAATCAATAAACTAAGAGCTAAAATAGTTCTATAAATGTCATAACTAAATACTGGTGGGTAGCTCCCGGGGTTTACTACAGGTTCGCTTTGTGCAAGCTTGGCTGCGTGCGTGTGCGCAATTCAAAGTGAATTGTTCCTCGCGCATGCCGGTTCAGGGGCGTGGCCAGCCTGGGTCATTGCCGGTTCTGCAACCCAGCCCAAAATACCACTACCAATTCAGCCAAACTGGGCCGAACCGGTAGCATCCCATCTCTGACTTAGTCCCTGATTATCATTCCCAAATCACAATTGTGACAAAATTAAAATCAATCAATAAACTAAGAGCTAAAAGGCAGTTCAGATATTTCCCAGGAGCATCATAACAAGATTTCGGGGAGGTGGGGGGGGGGAAGTTCCATTTGTTTTCCATGTGTTTCTCTTCATTTTTGTGGTTTTTGACTACAGTGTTGTTCTGGTCTCGGTATTTTTGGGTGTGACATTTTATAGCCATGGCTGCATTGTATTAATTCTAATGTTTATTTTGTCCCACTGTTTGACAGTACTGTAATAGCTGCCTTGCGGGGGGCTTTGTGCCCTAAAAAAATGGCCTAAAAGTAGTTTATAAAAATAAAACACAATATAAACAACCCTTTTATAAATAAGAACGACAACACCCTCCCAAATAAATTTAAAACTTCAGTCCCGTAGCAAAAATCATACATTGTTCATGTAAAACTCGGTAATTTCACACCATAACCTGCTTCCCAGATGCTGTTCTATGTGTCTCCTCACCTGAATTTTTCATTTAGTCTACAGCAGTGTTTCTCAACCTTGGTGACTTTAAGTCCTATGGACTTCAACTCCCAGAATCCCCCAGCCAGCATAGCTGGCTGGGGAATTCTGGGAGTTGAAGTCCACAGGACTTAAAGCCGCCAAGGTTGAGAAACACTGGTCTACAGGTAATCCATTCACTTACAATCCTAAAGGCCTACTCATTAAGGTCGTAAGTCACATCAGTCATAAAACAGGTCACCCATGTGACCAATTACATTTGATGACCATTTTTGCTGTGGCCATTAGCCGTAAAATGAATGGCACGGTCGTAAAGTCATTCGTCGTAAAATGAATGGCACGGTCGTAAAGTCACTCGTCGTAAAATGAATACCCCAGTCGTAAAGCAAACCAATTGTTTGCCGTGGACCGATTTGGCTAAAACTGGAAACAAATGCCGGTTTTCCTGAGAGAAAAAATGTTGTAAAATGTAGATGTTTTGATGGCAAGACACAGCACTAACAGCCATAAAACGGGGGGGGGGGGGGCTGGTTGCCGAGTGACCACACAGAGGGGGGGGGGCGACGACCATCAGAATTTGTGGGCCTTTTCAGGCCTGCTGTAACTTTGGCCACTAAACAGCTGGTTATATAAGTAGAGGACTATCGATAAGTGTGTGATCGAACCAAATCGCTGGGAAGAAGAGATGGAAGACGGAGCGGAAGAATGTAGACGGAGAAACCAATGTGCTTCCCATTCAATGCTTTTGTTTATCTCAGAGATAGTTGTAGGCCCTGTATCTTCACCACAAACTTGTCCAAGAGCCCGAAGGAATAAATTGCAAAGGCTAAGCACCCCCTCCTTGTGTTTGAGGATGGGGGTAGGAGGCTTTTGAAGCAGAAGGAAGCCCAGTAGGTTATCCTTTTGCCTGACATAATCGGGAATACTGTATCCCGGAGGCTGATAGAATCTAGACCTCATTGGAAGCCCAAACCGCAACTGTCTCTATTGCAAGGATGTGGAGTTGAGGTCTTGAAAGAGAAAGATTTACGGTTTATGGCTGCAAATACCCCGGAGGCATAGATTTTAAAACAAACATGTCCGTGATGGCAACAAAGCAGGGGAGAAGAGGAAAGAACTGAAAAGGCCTTCTGCAAACAGCCTAGGGGAGTCGAGAAAGGGTATAAAAGCAGATGATAAGATGAATGGCTAAGGAAGAATGTCCAGACAATGGACTAAAAGCACATGATGCTATTAAGTTTGTTGAAGCTAAGCAGGGATCAAACTTCGGTGGGGGGCATGCTTGACAACTGGCTTGGCTACTCTGGTAGACCCTGGCCGTTACCTCCAGGGCACCTGGCCTGCCAGCACCAGACCTCCCACACAAATGAGGTTAGACCCCACTCCCACAGTCCTGGGAGATGCAGAAAACCATGGGGGGGGGGGAGATACTTTTATCAACTAATATATCAAAGTGCCTGGGGATCCGGCGGTGGTTCGAAGAAGCTACGAGGAGGCTGCATTGGTTAGACACAATTTGCACCCGCTTGTTAGGTGTCTGGTTCTAAACGTTGGTTTCCATTGGGTTTTAAGGGAGTTAATTGTTCTTTATGGAGAACAATTGGGTTTATGGGTTGTTTTAATGCGGCGAATTGCCCAGGGCCACACATGTGAGATGGGCAGCTGTGAAGGAAGGAAGGAAAAGAATGTAAGGGAAGGAAGGAAAAGAATGTAAGAGAAGGAAGGAAGGAAGGAGAAAAAGAAAGAGAGGGAGGGAAAGAAGGAAAGAGGCAGAAAGAAAAGGAAGGAAGGCAAGGAAAAAATGAAAGACAAGGAAAGAAGGAGGGAAGGCAGGGAAAGAAAGTGAAAGAAAGAAAAAAGAAAGGGAGGGAGGGAGGGAAAAATGGAAGGAAGGAAGGAAAAAATGAAAGACAAGGAAAGAAGGAGGGAAGGAAGGGAAAGAAAGAATCAAAGAAAAAAGAAAAGGGAGAGAAAAAATGGAAGGAAGGAAGGAAAAAATGAAAGACAAGGAAAGAAGGAGGGAAGGAAGGGAAAGAAAGAATCAAAAAGAAAGGGAGGGAGAGAAAAAATGGAAGGAAGGGAGGAAAAAATGAAAGACAAGGAAAGGAGGGAAGGAAAGAAGGAAGGGAAAGAAAGAATCAAAGAAAAAAGAGGGAGGGAAAAAGGTAGGAAGGAAGGGAAAAATGAAAGACAGAAGGGAAAGAAAAAAAACAGAAAAAGGGGAGGGAGGGAAAGAATGAAAGGTAGAAAACGAAGGAAGACTAAATAAATACAGTACCAATAAAACTACCATTTTTCCCCCTTTGTCAGGAAAAAAAATGCCCTTTTATCTGCAACGTTATTACTACATATACACATATTTTCTATTCTGCCCTATAGCTCAAACTCTCTGGAAAGCTTACAGAATGTACTGAAAACATTCTGACTCGGTTTGCAGTTGTCGAACGAGGCCGATCGCTCGGGCTTGCTGAACACAACCGAACCGCCAGGCTGGACCACGCCGGCTGAGCGCGCCCAACTAGGCCTCCATCCCGCCTTTTCATCCCAGCGGTTTCTGCAAAGCCTTCATCCAAATCCACGTTACCGGAAAGCAGAAGAAGAAGAACTGAATTTCCACTTGGCCTATAAGCACAAATCTTTTTTTTTTTAAAACAAAAAAAATAAAAAGTCCTGCTAACTTGGGGTGAACGTCTTGCCAAAAAAAGGCCAAAACAAAAAATTGTTTAGGATGCTGCTTCTGTGCGGGAGGCCAAATGGGCCGATTCCGGCAAAACACCGGGTGGAACTCACCCCGGGGCTCGCCAGGATCCTGAGAAAACTCGGCGTATGAGAGGATGGGAGCAGAGCAGTTGTTTGTTCCCGGGCCACGGGGCATACAGCAGGCAGCAGCAAATTTGAAAGAATGCAAACGGGGTGGGATCTCTGTCCAGGCACGTTGGGGAGTGTGGAAGATTCCATGCTGCCCTGTGAGAGAGACAATGATCACAGCTAGGATGGAGGAGGAGGGGGGGGGGAAGCTAGCTGAGAAATCCCTGAGAGAGAGAACAGCAGCCCAGAGCACAAAAATTATCTTGCAGCTGCAGTGCTGCACCCACAGAAATGGGAGCCTGTGGAGGACTTGCAATTGGGGAGGGGGGGGGAGAACCTACTCCCTAAATTTGGGGGACTAATCCTGGATCCCTAAATCTGCATCCCTGGATCTCCTGGGATCTGAGCCTTTCGTAAGGCTTAAAAAAACTTGGCTGTGTAACCAAAGCTTTCGGCTCGGAATGTGTGAAGGGCCTCCGTTTCTTGGCTTTAGTGTTAGTTAGTTAATTCCACGTGTAGGTATTTTGGGAAGTTTTTAGAGTTTGGGTTTTTTTTTAAATGGTTTGAATTGTTTTATAGTTGTAGAAAGGGGTGCGGTGGCTCAGTGGCTAAGACGTTGCGCTTGTCGATCAGGAAGGTCGCCGGTTCAAATCCCTAAGCGCCGCATAACGGAGGGAGCTCCCGTGACTTGTCCCAGCTTCTGCCAACCTAGCAGTTCGAAAGCTTATAAAAATGCAAGTAGAAAAATAGGAACCACCTTTGGTGGGAAGGGAACAGCGTTCCATGCGCCTTCGGTGTTGAATCATACTGGCCACATGGCCACAGAGACGCCTTCAGACAGTTCTGGCTGTTCGGCTTTGAAACGGAGATGAGCACTGCCCCCTAGAGTCGGGAACAACTAGCACATATGTGCAAGGGGAATCTTAAGCTATAATGGTAGAATTGCCAGCTGCCCAGAGTCACCGAATTGAGATGGGCAGCTATAGAAAGTGAAACTGGGTGGACTTCAACTCCCAGAATTTCTGGGAGTTGAAGTCCACCAGCTTCCACTAGCCAAGGTTGAGAAACATTGGCGTAAGTAAATAAATAAAAGGAAGGAAGGAAGACAGACAGGCAGGAAGTGTTGACTACCAGAAAGTCAGAGGGGGAATTCCGAACAGCAGCAAGGAAGGCAACTGGATTTTAGCAACTGTCACTTGCTGCACAAAAGTGAGAAGAGTGATTCACTCACAACTGGCTTTGCTCGTGACCCAAGAAGGCATCAACCACAGTTTACAAATCACACTGGTTTGGTTTATAAGGCACGCTTAGCCAACGTGAAAGCAAACCACATCACAGCCTGATGCTGGGTGTGAACAGTGAACCTCACCTGCCTCAGGTGCCATTTGCATCCACGGGTCTCCTTTGGGCTCGTGGAAATGGGGCTCTTGAATATGGCAGGGGAGGGGAGGGGGCTTCCTATCCTTCCTAGCAGGGATCCCCAGAGGTATCAGCCAGGTAGAATCCCACCATTCTCAGATTCCATTTAAATGTCTCAGTTGAAAAGACCAGATTTTCAGTCTTTAGGATTATGATCCTTCCTTCCTTCCTTCCTTCCTTCCTTCCTTCCTTCCTTCCTTCCTTCCTTCCTTCCTTCCTTCCTTCCTTCCTGTCTTTTCCTTCCTTCCCTCCCCCTCTTTACTGTCTTTTTCTTCCTTCTTTCTGGCATTTTCTTCCTTTTTATTTTCCTTCCTTCCTTCCTTCCTTCCTTCCTTCCTTCCTTCCTGTCTTTTCCTTCCTTCCTTCTGGTATTTTCTTACTTTTTATTTTCCTTCCTTCCTTCCTGTCTTTTCCTTCCTTCCCTCCCCCCTCTTTACTCTTTTCCTTCCCTCCCCCCTCTTTACTCTTTTCCTTCCTTCCTTCCTTCCTTCCTTCCTTCCTTCCTTCCTTCCTTCCTTTCTTTTCCTTCCTTCCCTCCCCCTCTTTACTCTTTTCCTTCCTTCCTTCTTTCCTTACTGTCTTTTCCTTCCTTCCTTCTGGTATTTTCTTACTTTTTATTTTCCTTCCTTCCTTCCTTTCTTTTCCTTCCTTCCCTCCCCCTCTTTACTCTTTTCCTTCCTTCCTTCCTTCCTTCCTTCCTTCCTTCCTTCCTTCCTTCCTGTCTTTTCCTTCCTTCCCTCCCCCCTCTTTACTGTCTCTTCCTTCCTTCCTTCCTTCCTTCCTTCCTTCCTTCCTTCCTTCCTTCCTTCCTTCTGGTATTTTCTTCCTTTTTAGTTTCCTCCCTCCCTCCCTCCCTCCCTCATCCTAATAAGTCCAATGCCTTGTGATGAAGTCTTCCCAGACATCTCAAATAGTTTTTTTTTTTTTTTTTTACAAATTTAATCATCCTTTTCACCCGCCCTCCCCAGAGTAAATAGTCATGGTATGAAACTGTGTAAAAGGAAGTGGAATTTTTTTTGAAGAGAGGTTACTGTAAAGTTCCAGAAGAGGATTTGAAGGGAAGTAAAATGACTAAAGAAAGAGAAAGGAAGAAGGAAGGGCCAGTTTACACTTCCTCAAAACTGGGATTAATCCGAACACATTGGGAAAGCACCAGATTCAACAACAAGGACCTACATAACATCTCTGGGAACCTTCGACTAGAATTCTATGCATATATTTAACAAATAAATATCAGGTAGTGGTAGTTTTAAAACTTTCTGCGGATTTGGACGCCACTGCACTCTTTTGATTTATTTGCATATCTCCTGAAAAGCCGCACCCAATAAACCATTAATCTTGTGGTGATTATGGGGGCCGGCCTCTGGACTATCCCTTGTTGGATATACAGGAAATTTGCTGCAAACACGCATTGCCTTGAAGAGTATAACTGGATTCACAAAGAGAGCTAAATCACATGTACAGGTAGTTTTTGGCCTACCACCTAGTTGCTTAATGAACAGTCAAAATTATAATGGGCCCAGAATAGGCACTTTTTCCGCCGGTAAAACATACCTGGCCTCTGAATCTGAGCTTGGTTGTTTTCTTGCAGACATTTCATTACCAAACTAGGTAGCATCGTCAGTGCCACAAGGGAGTAGGGTTTGCTGAGAGCACTGATGATGTTATCTAGTTCGGTAATGAGACGTCGGCAAGAAAACCACCAAGCCCCAAAGACCCCCCCAGCTCAACCCTAAGCTACAAATGTTCTCTTAGTAAACAGGTTCTGCCCTATAAATCAGTGTGGCTCAAGCTCAGCCATTTTTAAGGGGGATAGAGTTTCAACTCCCAGAATTGCCCAGCTATAGCATAAGCTGGCTGGGGAATTCTGGGAGTTGAAGTCCACCCATCTGACAGTTGCCAAGCTTCAGAAACACTGCTATGAACTCTGTGGAATAATGTGAAACCATTAAAAAAAAAAGCAGTTTTGACTGCTTCAAAAGGGTATATATAAGCTAAAAGTTCAAAAATTATATACTCTGAGGGCATCCAGAGAAGAACAGCCTGGAGGGTGCCAACTGAAAAATAACCCAGAAATGCCCAGAATCCTAAACACATCATACCCTTGATCTGCAGGTAAATATGACTGATTGACATGCATTAATTCTCCCCGCACCAAAAAAAACCCCCAAAATCCTGGAGCCAGATTCCTCACTGACCCCCACCCAATTGATCTGTTGTAATATAGTTCCTTGTGTAGGTGTGGGACACCCTTGACCCAGTTCATATCAGGGCATGCAGAGCCACGCTGAACCACACAGGAGAAAACAAACTCCTAAAACGCCATAACATCCTGATAGTTCATAACATAACATCCTGAGATGTGCCCTACCAATGACGCCCAGGATTTGACCATATATAGACTGAGCAGTAGATTAGAAATTGTACTTTTACAGGCTGTTTTTCATCACATGCTATTGCTCCTCCTGCCTTTGTCCTATCTCAATAAAAGGGGCTCTCAGACCCCCAATCTGGGTCGCTCCATCCCGAGAAAGGTCGTGTCCTGTCTTTTCTCCACATTGGCCTCATGGATGAACCACGGGAACGTTACATTGATCCCCAGGCTGTTGTGAAATGGGTGATTTCTTGCAGCAGGGAAAAATAGCTGCAAAAGCAATAAGCAAACAACTAATGGAACCACAGTGCCAGTCTGGTTTTAATCAAACCTTGCCTATTGCCAAGATAATCAACCAACATTTGGATTCTCTTACCTACGGGGCCCAAATGCCGAGAAGGTGATATGTTCAATCTGGCAGTGGAGTATAGTATTAAAACCTTGATCTCTCATGATCAGCCTGCTAACCAAAACCTGGTGGAAAGGTTTGGCAGTTCATGTGAAATTTCCATTTAAGGGTGGTCCTCGACTTACAACAGTTTAGTGACTGTTCAAAGTCAAAATGGCACTGAAAAAAGGGATTTATGAACATTTTATCACATTTGGGGCCTCCCCGTCCTCAACATGATTAAAATTCAGACCCTTGGCAACTCATATTTATGATGATTGCGGCGTCCTGAGTCATGTGACCCTGTTTTCTGACCTTTTGATGAGCAAAGTCAAGAGGGAAGCTCGATTCAATTAACAACCGGGTTAATTACTTATCAACGGCAGTGATTCACTTAACCACTGTGGCAATGGAGGTCATAAAATGGGGCAAAACTTAAGCATTGTCTCACTTAACCAGAGAAATGTTGGGCTCAGTTGAAGGAATATCTTCAGGAGCATCCATGGCAGGGAGTGTCCAACCTTGGCAAAACTTTACAATCTGTGGACTTCAACTCCCAGAATTCCCCAACCAGAGTTGAAATTCAAAAGTCTTCAAAGTTGCCATGGTTTGACATCTTCGATCTAAGGCACAGGTGGGCAACTATGCCCCCTTTGCAACCTGTGGACTTCAATTCCCAGAATTCCTGAGCCAGCATGACTGGCATAGGAATTGTGGGAGTTGAAGTCCACAGGATGTAAACGGGCCACAGTTGCCCACCCTGGTTTTAAGGGCTCCCCATGGTCACCCAGCCTAGTAGGAACCCATGCTAAAAGTGTGCCAGTTTGTACAGGACTAATGTCACACAATGTCAAAGTGTGAAACAAAACCCTACTGGTTGAGTTCGTGGCCCGTCAAAACCGCGTTCCACAAAAGCGCGGTCGACGAAATCGCGTCTGTGATGTCATCACAGCGCGACGAAAAAGATCGAAAAATTGAAATAAAAATTAAATTACAGCAAGCCGATTCACATAAAGGTAAGTGTTAGGTTAAGGGTTAGTGTTAGGGTTAGGTTAAGGGTTAGGGTTAGGTTTAGAGCGTTAGCGTTACGTTTAGTGTTAGGTTAAGGGTTAGCGTTAGGTTTAGCGTTAGGTTAAGGGTTAGGTTTAGGGTTAGGTTTAGGGTTAGGTTAAGGGTTAGGTTTAGGGTTAGGTTTAGGGTTAGGTTTGGGGGGGTTAGGGTAAGGTTTTCGCTTTATTTTTACATTTTTCGATCTTTTTCGTCGCGCTGTGATGACGTCACATACGCGCTTTCGTCGACCGCGATTTTGTCGTCCGCGGTTTTGTGGTGGAACCGTTGAGTTTCCACACATCGGTAAACCATAAACCATGATTTCCATGCCCCAATGTCTGTCAAGCTGAAATCTAGAAAGCTGAAACCAAACTACATTATGGATTAGCATTGCGAATCTAACATATTTTTGAGAGCCATCCAAAGGAGCACAGGCCACCTTCTTAAGTCTTCCCAACCTGACGCTCTCCAAATGCATTAAACTCCAAGCTCCATCGTTCTCTAACCTCCGTGAGGACCGAAGTTGAAACCCGCTATCTCTGGAGGACCAAGGTTAGAAGAGGCTAGGAACCAAATGATGCCAACTCTGAAGAATACGGTCTTTTGTCTCTTCGATTTGATATTCCAGTTCAGTGGCTCTTGAGTCATGGATTTCCATGGAAACTTATCTTCCCAAGGAGAAGGTCAGTAATAAAAGACAGATTTTTTTTTCCAAAAAAGGAGAAAAAAAGGAAGAAGAAGCAGAAGTTTGTCCACCAATCCGTCACAATTCGCAGCTGCGTGAGAAGACTGGACGACTTTAGGATGCTGCCACATCGCAGATTCTTTAGAATTTGTCCCCAGAATCTGTTGCAACACGTTGGGTTTCCATGGGAAACAACCAGTCAGTGTTTCTTGGCAGAAAAATGAGTGGAAAAAGGGGGATTTCCTGAAAGCAATAAAGTTTTTAAAGCTTGGTTTAGCCTAAATTGTCCTAGAATTCTGGGGTAACTTTCAATGTCTCTTACATTCTATACAAGCCTGTAGCTTGGATTACAGTATCGGCCCATGATGGAAAACCTATGGCACATGTGCCGGAGGTGCAGTGGTGGATTCCAGATCCCGTTGCAACCAGTATGGTGCAATGGGACCCGGTGTCCACCACATGAATGCGCGCAGCGCACGTACATATGTACGCAGTGCGTGTATGCGTCCTACCCACCTGTGACACCTCCACGAGCCTCTGCAATGCTCCAGCTGCTCAGCGGAGCATCACGCAGGAGCCGTATGCGCCGTGCATTGAAGCACCGAAATACAGGTAAGGACAACGGGCGGGCGGGCGGCCCCTCCCGAGCATGGTACCCGGTGCTTCAGGCAGGCACCGGTACCCCTGTACCGCAGTGTACCGCCTGCAACTCACCACTGCAAAGGTGACATACAGAGCCCACTCTGTGGGCACACGTACCATCACCAGCTGCTCTTCGCAGGTGCTGGAGTGCCGGAAAAGTGCCTGAAAACAGCCACAAAAATGGCCTTAAAATGGCCCGAAAAACAGCCTGAAAATGGCCCCAAATAGCCTTAAAGTGGCCTGAAAAACAGCCTGAAAATGGCCCCAAAATAGCCTTAAAATGGCCCAAAAAACACCCTGAAAAGGGCCCTTAAAATGGCCTGAAAAACACCCTGAAAACAGTCCCAAAATGGCCTTAAAATGGCCCTGAAAACGGCCTCCAAAATGGCCCAAAAAACACCCTGAAAACAGCCTCCAAAATGGCCTTAAATGGCCTGAAAAACACCCTGAAAACAGCCTCCAAAATGGCCTTAAAATGGTCTGAAAAACAGCCTGAAAACAGCCTCCAAAATGGCCTTAAAATGCCCTGAAAAACAGCCTGAAAACACCCCCCAAAATGGCCTGAAAATGGCCTGAAAAACAGCCTGGAAACGGCCTCCAAAACGGCCCAAAACAGGCAAAAAACTGGCATGCGTGCACCAGCCAGCTGGTCTCCGGCCTTCAGCGCTCCGCCCCACGCGCATGCATGCACATTCCACTTTGGGCACTCCAGTGCTGACAAGGTTCGCCATCACTGGTACAAGTGGTCCTGGACTTAACAACAGTTCATTTAATGACCAATCCAATTTACAATGGCACTGGAAAAAAAAGTGATTTATGACCGTTTTTCACATTCGTGGCCATTGTGGTCATGTGATCAAAATCCAGAGGCTTAGCAACCTGCTCCTATTTATGACGGCTGCAGCCTCTCTGGGTCACACGACCCCCTTTTGCGACTTGTGGACAAGCAAAGACAATGGGGAAGCCAAATTCGCTTACAACCGTGTGACCCTTTTAACAACTGCAGCGATTCACTTAACAACTAGGGCAAGGAAGGGGCAAAGCTCACTTCACAACTTTCTCAGCTACAAACAATTTTGGGCTCATTTCTAGTCGTACGTCGAGAATCAACTGTACCTCTTCAATTTCAACAGTGTCCTTCTTGCAGAGAAGAGATGAGAAAACCCACAAATCTTAAGATAGATTTTAAAAATTGGGGATGTTGGCCACCGAAACCTTGAAAACAAGATTCCTATTCTTGCTCCCAATCTTCCGATTTTAACTTTTTTTTTTTTCATTTCAGTTACAGGCAGTTCCCAACTTACGACTACAATTGGATTTCTGTTATTAAGCAAGTCGTTGGCCAATCCTCCTCTCATCCCTCTGGCGACCGCGCTGGGACTGATCCGTGCTCTCGAACCAAAAAAGGATGCATGCCACATCATGCCTCCAATGCCGGGATTTGCCTGCTTTTCCTTCTGTTTAACTAAAGGGTTGGATTAAGACGGCAACCGAACAAGTTCCCGCCCTGCCTGAGGATTGCAGGTGCGAGCATCTCGTGTTTATTTAAGCTGTCATTTTAAACCGCCGAGATTTTGCCTTTTCTTAAGTAAATACGTTTTGTAGGCATGCCTGCGTAAGCAGTCACTCGGGAGTTGAAAAAAAAAAACGCGAGTTTAACATTAGCAAAAAGGCTGACGATTTCCTTAATGAACAAGCCCGCTACAAATTCAATTTGCACAGGATTCGTAATCTCTTCTACTGTGGAATATATCATCAGGCCATTATACTACTGCCGCTGGAAGTAGATTTCTGCGCTATTTCCTGGTCCATTACTGTGAAATAACATCCCAAACCTGCTTGCTCTTAACTACAATCCGCCCTTAGCAATAGCAATAGCAGTTAGACTTATATACCGTTTCATAGGGCTTTCAGCCCTCTCTAAGCGGTGTACAGAGTCAGTGTACCGCCCCCAACAATCTGGGTCCTCATCTTACCCACCTCGGAAGGATGGAAGGCTGAGTCAACCTTTGAGCCGGTGAGATTTGAACCGCCGAACTGCAGCTAACAGTCATGATACTTATAAATTGTGTCCTCACGACATGCTTGCCCTGTTTAATGAAGAATCAACCCGTTTCTGGTTTTGGTACTGTATGCTGAAAGATAAAAGTAACTCAGTGATCTGGGTTCGTACTAAACCACTAACCCTTCCATGAAACCTTTCCGTATACTGTGTGAAAGTAGCTGCTAGGTTTGCAACAGGTCAGCTTAAGTGTTTGCTGCGAACATGGCTATCCTACGAGCCGTGGTGGCGCAGTGGTTAGAATGCAGCATTGCAGGCTAACTCTGCTCACAACTAGGAGTTCGATCCTTACCAGTAACGGTTGACTTCCCTCCTTCCGACATTGGTAAAATGAGGACCCAATATGTTGGGGGCAATATGCTGACATTGTAAACCACTCAGAGAGGGCCGTAAAGCACTGTGAAGCGGTATATAAGTCTAAGTGCTATTGCTATCCTCTATTGGTGAATTGGGGACCCTCCATAGATTGTCAACGTAAGGTTCCCCTGCACATATGTGCTAGTCGTTCCCGACTCTAGGGGGCAGTGCTCACCTCCGTTTCAAAGCCGAAGACCCAGCACTGTCCAAAGACGTCTCCATGGTCATGTGCCAGCATGACTAAATGCTAAAGGCGCAGGGAGCGCTGTTCCCTTCCCACCAAAGGTGGTTCCTATTTTTCTACTTGCATTTTTTACATGCTTCCGAACTGCTAGGTTGGCAGAAGCTGGGACGAGTCACGGGAGCTCACTCTGTTACGCAGCTCTAGGGATTCGAACTGCTGAACTGCCGACTTTTCTGATTGACGAGCTCAACGTCTTAGCCACCGAGCCACCGCGTCCCTTACAACCTACATAGCTAATCTTCTCTAACCCCAGCTTCAGCACTGCAAGCTAGGAAGACTTCCAACGAAGAGTAAAAGTACCACAGTTGGCTAAATTGGCTAATCTAACTTTCTCTGAATATCTTGCAAATATAAACTCCAATCGTTTCGGAAACTATGGTCCAAATAGCTAGTAATCCTGGGAGTTGTGGTCAAACTGCCTCTGAAAATTATGACGTGTTTTTCTCTAGAATGGTTTTAGAAATTAGGACTTTTTCAGCATCGTAAGAGCCACGCGACTGGTTGTGGTTAAGCTATGGTTCAGCGTGATGTGTGAATTCAGTAAAGGAGAAGAGAAACGTTCTCAGTCAAACTGGGACTTCTAAGAATTGTCAATTCTGGCTTAGCTGCAAAATTCAAGCAAAGGGAGGGACTTTAAAGATGGCACATTTTGTTTTCATTACCCAAATGCGACATCTGATCTAATTCAGTATAAGGAAGTTCAGTATAACAATTCCGTATAATTAAGGAAGGCAAGTGAAAATCGGTGTGTGTGTGTGTGTGTCTTAGAATTTGTGTGTGTTTGGTTTTCCCTCCTATGAAGGTAACCCCTTAAAACTCTCCAGGAACGCAGCAGAAACGTCATTCTGCCGCCCCAAATCTCTCTGCAGTTTTCCACCATTCAAACCAATAAGGTCCACTCACCGCCACCAGTCAATTGAATTAAAATTAATCTGCATGCTCTCCCCCTCCCCTCCCCAAGCTCGGCTAGCTCGTGACCCTCAAAGCATCATGAGGCAATGAATTCCACAGGCTAACCCGAGGTATCAAAAACGGCTTCTTCCATGACCCTTGCGTTGTTAGTCGGGTGGGAAGCTACTGCCGAGAGGATAATGTCACTTTCCACATAAACCAGTAAGTTGTTGTAGGGTTAGGGAGTTGTGCCTGTGCTAAAATGCAGCACCGGGAAAGGTTTGCTGTATGATCATCCTGGCTTGAGGCTTGCTTTCCCAGCCAACGTTAGATGTGTAGCAGGTGCAGTGGTGGGTTTTGGCTCCTGTTGCAACTGGTACACTGCAATGGGAGCCACCGCAGGCTCAGATTTGATTTTGATTTTTTGATTTTGATTTTACTTTATTTGTATGCCGCCCTTTTCCCTGAGGGGACTCAGGGCGGCTCACAATTCAGGGGGAGGGGAGAATAAACAAGTTACAAACATGAAGACAATACACCGTTAAAAGAAAACACCACAGTCATACCATTCGAGTGGGGTTGAAGTCTTTAGCCCCAGGCCTGTCGGGACAGCCAGGTTTTAAGGGCTACGCGGAAGGCCTGGAGGGTGATGAGGATACGAATCTCCACGGGGAGTTCGTTCCAGAGGGTCGGAGCAGCCACCGAGAAGGCTCTCCTCCGGGTAGTTGCCAGTCGACATTGGCCGGCTGATGGCCCGTTTCCTTCAAATACAGGTAAGGAACGAGGGTGGGTGGGCCCTCCAAACAGAGGTGGTATTCAGCAGGTTCTGACCAGTTCTGGAGAACCGGTAGCGGGAATTTTGAGTAGTTCGGAGAACCGGTAAATAACATCTCTGGCTGGCCATGCCCGCATCTATTCTCTGCCTCCTGAGTCCCATCTGATCGGGAGGAAATGTGGATTTTGCAGTGTCCTTCCCCTGCCACGGCCCCCAAGCCACGCTCACCACGACCACAGAACCGGTAGTAAAAAAAATTGAATCCCACCCACTGCCTCCAAAGCACCGTTCCGGTACGGTGGCTGCTACTTCCGGCAGGCGCCGGTTCGCGCGTACCAGAGCGTACCGCCTGCAAACCCACCGCTGAGCTGGTGGCTTACGAATCGTAGCTTATTGGGTTTTATACTGTAAAGCACGTTAGCATAGCAGCTGATCAGGAATCAAGTCCTGACAAGCCATGAAATACTTCGCTTAGTCTGCATGACGCTAACGAAGATGCCAAGCAGCGGTTCATGGAAATGCAGGGGAGCACTCTTTTTCGATCACTGTGAGCCGGGCTACCATCTTTAAGGGCAGGACCTTTGGGTCAAAGTCGCCCCTATGCACTAGTGGCAGGTTGATCAATAGGAAACATGAATTCTGTTCCTCTACCATGTTTTCCCGAAAATAAGACAGGGTCTTATTTTCTTTTGACTCCTGAAATAAGCACTTGGCCTTATTTTCAAGGAGGTCTTATTATTTTTGAGGTGCAGGAGGCGGCGAGCATGGTCATCTCATGACTACTGCTCTGTTGCAATATTTTCAGGGAGGGCTTATTTTAGGGAGAGGGCTTATTTTAGCGCATGCACTAAAAGCCCGATTGGGCTTATTATCTAGGGAGGTCTTATTTTCAGGGAAACAGGGTAGATCCGTGATGGCGAACTGATGGCACACATGCCACAGGTGGCACACAGATCCCTCTCTGCGGGCACATGAGCCATCGCCCCAGCTCAGCTTCGCCGCGCATGGGCGCACGCCTCCCGCAGCCAGCTGGTTTTCAGGGGTCTGCTGTGCATGTGGGGAGGGGGCAGGGGGCATTTGGGAGACGTATGCGCATGTGCGATGACGGCTTGTATGTGCGGGGTCGTGCACACCCATCCACAGGGGCAGGGCACACACGGGGATTGCATGCTCATGCATGGGGGGTGTTTGTGTGGAGTCATGCACATGGGGGCAGGGCACATGGGGGCGCACATTGCATTAAGGGTGCAAACAAACCAGTGGTGGGTTTCAAAAAAGTTTGGAACCTCTTCTGTAGGTGTGGACTGCTTTCCTGGTCCACTGGTGGAACCTCTTCTAACCGGTTCGGTAGATTTGACGAACCGGTTCTACTGAATAGGTGCGAACTGGTAGGAACCCACTTCTGAAACAAGCGCTTTCAGCACTCTGCGACGAAAAGATTAGCCATTACTGCCCTCGATCAAAATGCAACAATAGGTTCGGGCTGTATATGTGGTATGTGTGTGCAGTCATCATTGCCCCACACATCTCCATGGGGACTTTTCTCTCTTCTCCAGGCCTTGGAGCTGCACCCCAATCTCAAGGGGGTAATTACAGAGATGTTTGTTTTCGATTGCCTCATTTAGACACAAGTGACTTTTGCGCCTTAGAGAAGCTGCCTTGTAAATGTGTGTGTGCCTATCTGCATATATATATGTGTGTGTGTGTATGTGTGTGTGTTTGCATGTAACTGACTGATGCAACAATTCAACATTCGGGGAAGTATTGACACCTTCTTAATTAGCCGTGTCTTCTAATGCCGTGTTTCTCAACCTTGGCAACTTTAAGCTGGGTGGACTTCCCACTCCCAGAATTCCCCAGCCAGCATGGTCCTTGACTTACAACAGTTCATTTAGTGACCACTTGCAGTTAGAACGGCACAAAGAAAGGGGACTTACAACTGGTTTTTCGCACAATTTACGACGGTTGCAGCATCAGAGGATTGAAATTCAGAAGTCTTGGCAAGCGGCTCATATTTATGACTGAGTCACGCAATCCCCTTTTTGCGACTTTCCGACAGGTGGAGTCAATGGGGGAGCCAGGCTCACTTAACAACCGTGTCACTAAAACTTAACAACGGCAGTGATTCACTGAGCAACTGCGGCAAACAAAGGTTATTTAACAAAGGTCTCACTTAGCAGGATAATTTTTTGGCTCTAACATGATCGCAAGTTGACGATTACCGTGTTTCCCCGAAAATAAGACAGGGTCTTATTTTCTTTTGACCCCGAAATAAGTGCTGGGCCTTATTTTCGGGGAGGTCTTATTATTTCTAAGGTGCAGGAGGCGGCGAGTGTGGTCACTTCATGGCTGCTGTTGTGTTGTCATATTTTCGGGGAGGGCTTATTTTTGGAGGGGAGGGCTTTAGTGCATGCGCCCAAAAGTCCGATTGGGCTTATTATCCGGGGAGGTCTTATTTTCAGGGAAGCAAGATACCTGTACTTTGCAAGATAGGAGGAGAAGGCCCAAATATGAATGGATCGTCTGAAGCAGGAATTTTTTTTGGGGGGGGACTGTCCTCTATTCTGCCCCCCCCAGCCCCCATCCTTTATTCCTTCAGTATCCCTTCCAGGTCAAACTAAGGGCCTGGACCATCCCTGGAGACGGGCTCTTTGAAACAGCGAGCACTAAAATTAGAAGCTCTGTAACTACGCGTGGAAGCGTGGGAGGCCGTAGTGGCTAGGGAGCGAGCCTAAATTATTCCTAACTTTATTAATTACAGTGCTAGGAACACCTGAGGCAGCCTGGAGCATGCATGCTCAGAAAGACACACTGCCTCTGCGGGCACACACACCTGTGCAAAGCCTCCTCGGGCGAGAGGAAGCGGGGCCTAACAAGCAGGTCTAAAGGGCAGGGAGGTATTTAAGGCGCCACTCACCTGCTCTCCAGTCCGCCACGGCTCCATCCCGTTTCGTGTCTGGCAATCGACATCCACAATGCATTCCACTGCCGGGGAGGGGGAAAAAAGGAGGGGAAACACAATTTATGTTTTAGGTCTGTAGTTGTCATCTCCCTGCGATGCCCAGCCGAATGACCAATCATAAAACTCCTGAAATCGCTTGAGAATCACATCCAAAGGTGCTTTTTCAGGTGGCAACTGGACTTCCTCGATTTTTCCTTTAAAGGCGTTTTGCTTCTCCTCCAAAAAGCTTCTTCATGGGGAAATGGAAGGATGGATATATCCTTGCAGGGAGCTGTTCCTCTGCATCCTTTTTATTTTTTCCTCCCAGAAACTTTTTTAAATTTTTTGTTCTCTTACATACCATTTCAAGTATACATCCACATAGTTGTTATTCTTCTTTCTTATACATTTATTATTTTATCTAATAGGTTATAATATACAGTTTGTGTTGCTTTGTTTACCATCCCTTCCTCCTGTTACACCACCTTATTTTCCCTTTCTTTCTCCCTCCCTCCCTTCCCTACTTCCTTCCTTCCTCCTCTCCTTCCCCTTCCTTCTTCCCTTACCTTTCTCCTACTCCTACTCTTCCTCTTCCCCTTTCTACCCTCTCCCCTTCTCCTTTCCATCCTCTTCTCCTTACCTCTTTCTTCTTTCCCCCCATCTTCCTTTCATTCTCTCCTCCTCTCTCCCTCTCTCTTTCTTTTCTATTATTGTAACAGTGGTGGGTTTCAAAAAAATTTGGAACCTACTCTGTGGGTGTGGCCTCCTTTATGGGAGTGGCTTGCTGGCCATGTGACCTGGTGGGGAGTGGCTTGCTGGCCATGTGTTTTCTTTCTTTCTCTCTCTCTCTCTCTTTCTCTCTCTCCTTCCTTTTGTCTCTCTGTCCCTTTTTTCTTTTTTTCTTTCATATCTCTCACTCATTTTCTTTCTTTTTCCTTTTTTCTTTATTTCTTCCTTTCTTTCTCTTTCTCTTTCTCTCTCTCTCTATGTCTGTCTGTCTGTCTGTCTGTCTGTCTGTCTGTCTTTCTGTGTGTGTGTGTGTGTGTGTGTGTGTGTGTGTGTCAGTGGTGGGTTTCAAAAAATTTTGGAACCTCTTCTGTAGGTGAGGCCTGCTTTCTGGGTCCACTGGTGGAACCTCTTCTAACTGGTTTGGTAGATTTGATGAACCGGTTCTACCGAATAGGTGCGAATTGGTAGGAACCCACCTCTGTATTGTAGGTGTCTCTTTCAGATCTCTGTTTATGTTTCCTTGGGAATTTGCGTCCTTTTAAAGCAGGGATGTCAGACTGGATTGCATTGAGGGCCGCATCAGGGCATGCCAGTTCAATGCCACTTGTGTTGGGAGCGCCTGTGGTGGCCAGAGAGCTCTGCCAGCTAAAACGGGCTCCCGAGCTCCATTTTCACCCGCAAAGGCTTCCTGCAACCCTCTGCCAGATTTATATCTTTCCTTACAACTCTATTCCGATCCAATGCTATAAACGTGACACTAGGAAATTTGAACCATCGTACGTACACGCCAGTTGCCAAGTGCCCAAATTTTGAACCATGCGACCCCAGGGATGCTAGGATGGTCCTAAGTGTGAGAACAGGTCATAAGTCATTTTTTCCCCTAGCACCATAATAACTTCATAACTACTACTAGTGAGCCGAGGTGGCGCAGTGGGTAGAGTGCAGTACTGCAGGCCACTTCAGCTGACTGCTAGTTCAGCAGTTCAGCGGTTCAAATCTCACCGGCTCAGGGTTGACTCAGCCTTCCATCCTTCCGAGGTGGGTAAAATGAGGACCCGGATTGTTGGGGGCAATATGCTGACTCTGTAAACCGCTTAGAGAGGGCTGAAAGCCCTATGAAGCGGTATATAAGTCTAACTGCTATTGCTATTGCTATTGCTATTACTAAATAACTACTTCATAACTACTAAATAACTACTAAAGGGTCCAGTGGTGGGATTCAGCCAATTTGCACCACTTCGGGGAGAACCTGTTGTTAACTTTCTGAGAAGTTTGGTGAACTGATTTTTTGGAAGAAGCCATTAGGGTAGGGAACCGGTTGTTAAATTATTTGAATCCCACCACTGGAACAGTTGTAAGTCGAGGACTACCTGCGATTGCCAAAAAAGATGGGGGAAAGAGGACGTCATCTTAGCAGGGGGGAAAAAAAAGTCAACGAGGTTTGCTCCGACTCTCAAAATCGCCCCCTGGAACGCTGAGTCCATTGCTCTTCCTACTCGTCGCCTTTTAATAAGCGACCACCGACCTTCGATAAGGACACACAATACCTTCCTTTTATTCCGCCTATTACAGCCGGGGCCCCTAGAGGAAAAGCATTCCTCTTTCTACCACCAGCATTTATTCTTTGGTCCTGGAAATCTTTGCCCGTAACGTCAATTTGCAATTGACCCCCGAGCTGGCAAAACATGGAAGAGCTGCAAAGGATTCTCCTTCGCCAAGAAAAGCTAGTCCTCAACTTACGACCACGACTGGGCCCAAACTTTTTGTGGGTTAAGCGAGTTCGGCCCCCCCTTTCGACATTTCGTGTCACCGTTACTCAGTGGATCCCTGTGGTTGATAAGTGAGTCATCCAGTTGTTAAGCGAATCTGTCTTCCCTGTTGACTTTGCGCGCCAGAAGGTGGCAAAAGAGGATCGTGTTACACACACCCCTCACACACACACACCATATATAGTCCCTGGCCCATATATATTGTATGTTATCTCACCCTTTAGAAGAGACGTATCCTACAGATGGATTGTAATTTGCAGCCTTCTGCAATCCTGCTGACTTCGGAATGGCAGGAATTTTAGGCCAGGACACAACTGGAGGGCAGCAGGTTGGAGAAGTGGGGGGGGGGGGGGATTTCAAGCGACCGACAGCTGGGCGAGGAAAGCTGGCAAGTCTCACAGCGCAGCTCAAGTCAAGTACATCAATCTCTAGAAATAAACAACTGATCTCTTACTGCACTCATCCCTCTCTTCTTCCCAGCCCACAAAGATAGATACGCATCTTTGTGATGAGGTAGGGTTGGGAGAAATTAAAAGGGGACAAATCTAGACAGCATCCTAAAAAGCAGAGACATCACCCTGCCAACCAAAGTGTGCATAGTCAAGGCTATGGTTTTTTTCCAGTTGCAATGGATGGCTGGGACCATAAGGAAGGCTGAGCACCAAAGAATGGAGGCCTTTGAACTATAGTGCTGGAGAAGACTCCTGCATTGAGTCCCTTGGACTGTAAGGCGATCCAACCGGTCAGTCCTAGAGGAGATCAACCCTGACTGCTCTTTGGAAGGCCAGACCCTGAAGAGGAAACTCAAAGACTTTGGCCACCTAATGAGAAGGAAGAAGGACTCCCTGGAGAAGAGCCTCATGCTTTCCAGTTCCATTCTCCTGTTCAGGGAAACAAAAGATCATCATCTGGGAGGCAGCCGGGGCGTGGCCAGCCTATTTGCCGGTTTTGCAAACTACTCAAAATTTCCGCTACTGGTTCTTCAGAACCTGTCAGAACTGGCTGGATATCACCTCTGGTCCTAAGTGTGATAAATGGCCCTATGTCACCGTAACTTTGAACGTTCACTAAATGAACTGTCGTAAGCCGAGGACTACCTGTACCATTGTAACTTTGAACAGGGTTTTTAAGTGGTGGGCTACCTATCTTCTTTCATTTTGAAACCCTTTTTCTTTTTTCTTTTTGGTCTCTGTGGGTCTCTGGAAAGGAAACCTTCCCAGTGCAAATTCCTCTCTAGGAACAAAGAGAAGGGGAGGGGAGGCTCTGAGGCCCAGCATCTGAAGGGTTAACTGATGTTTGTGCTCCGGCACCTGTTTAAAGAGAATGTGGGAATGCTGGGTCCTGCCCCTGCCCCTGCCACTGACCCCTGGCCACCAAATCTGCTGGGGGGGGGAAGCAAGCCAAAATATGGAAACCATCTCCCCAGGCACGAAAAGTGACAACTTGGGGAGAATGGAATGAAAAGAGGGGGGGGGGAATCCGTGTATTTAGGGGAGAGTGGGGAGGGGAGAGAGACTATACAAGGACCAGCAATGGAAGACCCCCACTCCACACATCCATCCCTCTCCCCCTTCGTCCCCCTGCAAATGTTGACCTCTGGTTCCTTTGAAATTTTTTTTTTTTAAATTTCGTGCAGCCTTTCATAACAAGGGAAAAATCCTGTTCAAGTCCCCTTTTAGAGACCTCGCCTGCCCCATTCTGCCCTTGAGCCTGGGGAGGGTGGGGGTGGTGTGTGTGTGTGTGTGTGTGTGTGTGTGTGTGTGTGTGTGTGTGTGAGTGGGGGTCATCCTTCTGAAGGCCAATCCACCGCCACCGAGGTCTGGTGCCACATCTTCTGGGCCGGCGTTATAAATAGTCAGCTTTATAAATAATGCAGCATTATTCTCTCTATAATTATCTGGTGGGAAGTTTGCGGCCAGGCAGGTCTTGTGCACATGGCGGGAGGGTGGGGTGACAGCGGGCCAGCGTCCCGCTGCCGCTTTGAAGCGCCCTCTCCTCATTTATAGGCTGGCTTGGAAGCCAACCAGCGGATTCTGCAACCCTGTTCTGTGTGCGTTTGTGTGCACGCGTGGGCTTCCCAGGTGAAGATTCCAAACTGCATCCGTTTCATCCAAACCAACTTTTTAAGATGGGGTGGACTTCAACTCTCAGAATTCCCCAGCCAGCACCTTCAAGTTACCAAAGGTGAGGAAAAATAATTATAATAGGCCCCTTCCAGCCCTAGGATTTCTATTCTATTC
Source organism: Thamnophis sirtalis (assembly GCF_051295495.1). Taxonomy (NCBI): domain Eukaryota; kingdom Metazoa; phylum Chordata; class Lepidosauria; order Squamata; family Natricidae; genus Thamnophis; species Thamnophis sirtalis. The sequence goes on from NW_028261393.1 coordinate 5,950,486, forward strand.
TATTCTATTCTATTCTATTCTATTCTATTCTATTCTATTCTATTCTACTCTACTCTACTTCACTCTACCTTCTATTCTATTCTATTCTATTCTACATTCTATTCTACATTCTACTCCTCTACTCTACTCTATTCTACATTGTACTCTACTCTACTCCACTCTACATTCCATTCCATTCCACTCCACTCCACTCTACTCTATTCTACTATACTCTACATTCTAGTATACTCTACTCCACTCCACTCTACATTCTATGCTATGCTATTCTATTCTATTCTACTCTACATTCTACTCTACTCTACTCTACTCTATTCTACATTCTATTCTACTCTACTCCATTCCACTCCACTCTACATTCTATTCTATTCTATCCTATTCTTATTCTACTCTACTCTACTCCACACCACATTCTATTCTATTCTACTCTATAATCTACTCTACTCTATACCACTCCACTCTACGTTCTATTCTATTCTTATTCTATTCTATTCTACATTCTATTCTATTCTACTCTACATTCTATTCTACTCTATTCTACATTCTATTCTACTCTACTCCACCCCACTCCACTCCACATTCTATTCTATTCTATTCTTATTCTTATTCTTATTCTACTCCACTCCACTCTACATTCTGTTCTATTCTATTCTACTCCACCCCACTCCACTCTACATTCTATTCTATTCTATTTCTATTCTTATTCTACTCTTCTCTACTCTACTCCACTCCACATTCTATTCTATTCTATTCTATTCTACATTCTATTCTACTCTACTCTATTCTACATTCTATTCTATTCTACTCTACTCCACTCCACATTCTATCCTATCCTATCCTATCCTATCCTAATTCTACTCTATTCTACATTCTATTCTATTCTACTCTACATTCTATTCTACTCTACTCTACTCCATTCCACTCCACTCCACTCCACATTCTGTTCTGTTCTACTCTACATTCTGTCCTGCCCTATCCTATCCTATCCTATCCTATCCTATCCTATCCTATCCTATCCTATCCTATCCTATCCTATCCTATCTCTATCCTATCCCTATTCCATCCCATCCCATCCCATGAAAACTAGCTGGCTGGGAAATTCTGGGAGTTGAAGTCCACCCATCTTAAAGTTACTGAAGTTGAGAAACTCTGAGGAGAAGATAATGTAGGAGGTCCTCAATTTAAAACAGTTCCTTTACTGACCATCCAAAGTTACAACGGCACTAAAAAAAGGTGACTTTTTCCACATTTTTCCACAGTTACAACTGTTGTAGCCTACAGGCTTTAGGTTGCTGGGTGAGAAATCTCTTAAGTGAGTTTTGCCCCATTTTACGACTTTTCTTGCCACAGTTCTTAAGTGAATCACTGCAGTAGTTACATGAGTGACACGGTGGTTAAGTGGATCCGGCTTCCCCATTGATTTTGCTTGCCGGTGGGTCGCAAAAGGGGAATCACATGACCCCGAAGCACTGCGACCATCATAAATGTGAGTCAAAGAAGCCGAGGTGGCACAGTGGTTAGGGTGCAGTACTGCAGGCCACTTCAGCTGACTGCTATCTGCAGTTCAGCGGTTCAAATCTCACCGGCTCAGGGTTGACTCAGCCTTCCATCCTTCCGAGGTGGGTGAAATGAGGACCCGGATTGTGGGGGGGCGATATGCTGACTCTGTAAACCGCTTAGAGAGGGCTGAAAGCCCTATGAAGCGGTATATAAGTTTAACTGCTATTGCTATTGCTAATTGCCAATTTAACCAAATGTAAATCAGATGATCGCGGGGACGCTAAGTGTCAAAAATGGTCCCGAGTTACTGCTTTTCGGTGCCGTTGTAACTTTGAATGGATACTAAATGAACTCTTGTAAGTCAAAGGCTGCCTGTAAATGATTTAGCTCTCCTTGTACAGGCAATTCTCAACATACGACCACAACCCAGCCTAGAATTTCTGCTGCTAAGCAAGACAGCTGTTAATTGAATTTTGCCTCACTTTACAACCTTTTGTGCCACCGTTGTTAAGTGCATCACTGCAGCTGTTCAGTTAGTAATACGTTTCTTAAGTAAATCAAGTTTCCCCATTGACTTTGTCAGACAGTCACAAAACGGAATCACATGACCTCAGCATATGGCATCCGTCATAAATACATGCCAGTTGCCAAGTGTGCAAATTTTGAGCGTACGGCCATGGTTGTTAAGTGTGAATGGTTGTAAGTGTGAAAACCAGCTGTCAGTCACTTTTTTCAGTGCCGTCGTAACTTCGGACAGTCACTAAATGAATAGTTGTAAGGTGAGGATTACCTGTATTTCGTAGCTCAAAAATCTTAGCACTTCCTTTCATACACGACTCCTGGCTGACCAACTGAATTCATTCCATACAAACCATAAAAAAATCTCTTCTCATAATGAACGAGCTCAACTTCCAGATGTGTTCAGCTCCTTTTGGAGGATTCTGGTTGTCCTCCAGCACATCTGTGGAGCATCCGAGTGGGGCAGGGAATTGCTTACAGCCTGGATTCTAGCGATGTCCTACCAGTAGAAGATGGGAGAAACTGAGGCAGACTTCCTGAAATGCAGGTGTGCTTATTCTCAAGAGACTGGCCGCTTAGAGCCGTTGAAAGGATCCAGGAGCTGATTTTTCAGGACTTAAACCTTTGCGCACCTCCTCAGAAGTCAGTCTCATTGAAGTCAATGGATGTTTCCCCATTGGTGTGTTAACCTTGGCAACTTGAAGATGTCTGGACTTCTTCAGCGAATGCTGGCTGGGGAATTCTGGGACTTGAAGTCCAGACATCTTCAAGTTGCCAAGGTTGAGAAACACTGTATTAGAACATGGCTCTCATATCACCCTGAGTCCTTCTTTCCACTTTTCAAATTTAATAAGTAAAAAAGGTAAAATAAAAATATTTGAAACAGAGCTGGGGAAACACCCATTGACTTCAATGAGACTGACTTCTGAGGAGGTGTGCAAAGGTTTAAGTTCAGAAAAATCAGCTCCTGGATCCTTTCAACAGCATTCGCTGGCTGGGGAATTCTGGGACTTAAAGTCCAGACATCTTCAAGTTGCCAAGGTTGAGAAACACTGTTCTAATATCTTTAGGGCTGGCATAAAGAAGAGGGAGTCAAGCTATTCTCCAAGGCACCTGAGGGTAGAACAAGAAGCAATGGATGGAAACTAATCAAGGAGAGAAGCAACTTCGAACGAAGGAGAAATTTCCTGAAAACCGGAACAATTAATCAGTGGAACAACTTGCCTCCAGAAGTTATGGGTGCTCTTATCACTGGAGGTTTTGTAAGAAGAGACTGGACAACCATTTGCCTGGAATGATAGAGGTCCTCCTGCTTGGCCAGGGGGTTGGACTAGAAGACCTCCAAGGTCCCTTCCAATATTGTTATTCTGATGTCTAGATACGCCCACGGTTACTTACTGAGTGGCTGTAGGGAAGTTATGCACGCACACTGTGTTTAAGGTACAAAGCCTCCTGCCCAATCTGCGATAAAAATCAGAAGAAAATAAATCTTCCTTCCAGGCAAGCGTGAGATTTTTTTATTAGCTCTAAAACAGATGAAGAAGAAAGATGCTCTCCTGACAGATGTGGCACATATGAAGTTTCAGGCGCCTTCTTTTTTTAAACTCAACCCACTTCACCAGGCAAAGAGTAAAAACAGCTTTGGCTCGGCGCACACGTCCAGATTTAAAAAGGGATCCCTTAAATATATATTTTTTTCTTTGCCTTCCTTTTCCCTCACCCAGTTCCTTAAGTGGTCCGAAGGGTGACGAAAAGAGGCGGGATGAAGGGACTTTAAGAAAGGAAAGCCAAAAACTCTTTTCAAAGAAGTTTAATTCTATTCCTGCTTTGAAACTATGGGTTTCGGGGACAAATTGGGCTAGGAGAGTAGAAGGGCGATCGTTGTCGCCCTTCTAATATCCTTTACAGAAGCAGTTTTGACTTCCCTGCCCACCCCAACCACAAGCATCAAAAGTACATCCATGCCCTCCCTCTGTTTGAAGCCCCTTTCGCAGCTTCCCCCTACCCCAAAAAAGAAGGGTTTTTCATCCAGGACCTCCCCCCAAAAAGCAGAGGGAAGGAAACCCCAAAAATTGCTCCAAGAGACCCCCCAAACCCGCCCCCCGCCCCAAAAAAGGGACGAAGAAAACGAAAACATCATAAAAGGCACTTACAGAGCAAAGAAGAGGCGGGGGTCGCGAGGAAAGCGCGGGGGGGGAGTTTGCCCCTGTTTCAGAGGACTCCCTCTCCCCTCAATTGGGAACCTCGACCTCCCCCCACTCTCTGGCCCCCGGCGAGCTCCGAAAGGCGACTCGGGGGGACCGGCCAGCCGGGCAAAGTCCAGACAAGAGGCAGGGAGAGGAAGGGAAGGCGATTATATTTAGCTCCAGGGCGGGGTCGACTTTAGGGAAGAAGGGAAGGAGGAAAAGAAGGAGTTGGCGGAGGAGGCTTAAACTTAGACAGGAGGGCCGGCCGGGCGCCTTGTGACTCCTGCCGTTGCCGAAATAGCCAAAAGTTTGTTCCTGCGGCTGAATTAGCAGCAGGCACTAAAAACAGCTGCTGTGAAATCTTCCCTCCCTGCCGTCGCCGCCGCCGCCGCTGCTGCCGCCGCCCTGGGGAGCCTGCCAGTTGGCATCACCCTCCTTGCTTTTGCCCCGGGCGAGGGGCGCGGGGAACGCAAGCCCGGGCCGGCTCCGCAGCTCGCACGCAGCCCAGCAAAACGGCTCCCGTCGGCTCGCCTGCCCCGCTCGCTGCTTTTCCCAGCCAACCAACCAAGGCAGCTTTGCTTGCTTTGCTTTGCTTTGCTTGCAGCCGGTGCGCTGGCTTCGCGGCGCCTCCTGCCGGCCAGCAATTAGCCCGAAGAAGCGCTGAGCCAGAGCCGCGCTTGGTGCGCGAGTCTCCGCCGAAATAGGCGCTCTTTGCAGCTGCTGCACCCCCCAGCCAAGCTCAGGAGATGGAGTCCGGTCCGTGGGGTTCTGCGGACCCTGAAATCGGGGGGTTCCAAAGGTGTTTGGAGGCAACTGGACTTTCTTGTTGTTGTTTTTTTCCTTTTGAAGACGTTTAGCTTCTCCCGGCAAAGAGATTCTTCCCGGAACACCGCTCAGGGGACCCTGAGGACGCCGATAAACATCCAAGTGCTTTAAAGACCCTCTTAAAGGACGCAAACAGGGGTGAAATTCAGCAGGTTCTGACAGGTCCTGGAGAACCGGTAGCAGAAATTTTGAATAGTTGGGGGAACTGGCAAATACCTGGCTGGCCCCAGAGTGGGGTAGGAATGGAGATTTTGCAGTATCCTTCCCTTGCCATGCCCACCAAGCGCCTACAGAACCACTAGTAAAAAAATAATAATTCACCACTGGATGCAAATAGCAGTTAGACTTATATACCGCTTCATAGGGCTTTCAGCCCTCTCTAAGTGGTTTACAGAGTCAGCATATCGCCCCCAACAATCCGGGTCCTCATTTTACCCACCTCGAAAGGATGGAAGGCTGAGTCAACCCTGAGCCGGTGAGATTTGAACAGCTGAACTGCAGTCAGCTGAAGTAGCCTGCAGTGCTGCATTTAACCACTGCGCCACCTCGGCTCTCCAAGCCAATGACTGGCTGTCTGCAAAAAAATAGAAATCCTTCCCTTCCCCAAAATCCAGCCAGAGCTGAAGAAGCTTCTTGGATGAGAAGCAAAACATCTTCAAAAGAAAAAACAAGAAGGTCCAAGTTGCCTCCTGGAAAAAGCATCTTTGGGACAACCATGACCGGGATGACTGAGAATCTCTATAGACTGTCTGCAATTGGGTTAATACGGAAGGGGGTTGTGTGAATGTAGCCATCTTGGACTTTATGCCCAGGGTGGGTGGAGTCAGAGGCTTTCTCAAGCTTTGGGAAGGGTGGAGGGGCGGAATGACCCTTTCCTACGTCTATGGAGATTCTCAGTCATCCAGGTTGGGATTGTCCCAAAGGTGCTTTTTTTTTTCCAAGGGGCAGCTGGACTTTCAGGTTTTTCTTTGAAGATGTTTCACTTCTCATCCAAGAAGCTTCTTCAGAGCTGGAGAAGCTTCTTGGATGAGGAGAGAAACGTCTTCAAAGCAAAACCAGAAAGTCCAAGAAGAAGCTGAAGACGTGACCCGACAAAAGCGCGAACGTCATAAGTGCGCTGACAAAATCACGGCGCTAAAACCGCGATGTCAAAAGCGTGTCGACAACAGCGCGCCGACAACAGCGCGCCGACAACAGCGCGCCGACAGAAGTGCGATTTAAGTTAAGGTAAGGTTTAGGGTTAGGGTTAGGGTTAGGGTTAGGGTTAGGGTTAGGTTTAGGTTTAGGTTTAGGGTTAGGGTTAGGGTTAGGTTTAGGGTTAGGTTTAGGTTTAGGGTTAGGGTTAGGGTTAGGGTTAGGGTTAGGTTTAGGGTTAGGTTTAGGGTTAGGTTTAGGGTTAGTTTTAGGGTTAGGTTTAGGGTTAGGTTTTGGGTTAGGTTTTGGGTTAGGTTTTGGGTTAGGCTACAGCGCGCTTCTGTCGGCGCGCTGTTGTCGGCGCGCTTCAGGGCTCATTCGTCGCTCCTTCGTCGCGCGGTTTTGTCGGCGTGGTTTTGTCACCGCGGTTTAGTGAGTCGCGCTTTTGTCGTTTGCGCATTTGTGGTGGAATTGCTGAAGAAGCTTCTTGGATGAGAAGAGAAACATCTTCAAAGCAAAACCAGAAAGTACAGCTGCCCTTGGACTTTCTGGTTTACTTGTCGCTTCTCATCCAAGAAGCTTCTTCAGAGCTGGAGAAGCTTCTTGGATGAGAAGAGAAACGTCTTCAAAGCAAAACCAGAAAGTCCAAGAAGAAGGTGAAGAAGCTTCTTGGATGAGGAGAGAAACGTCTTCAAAGCAAAACCAGAAAGTCTTGAAAGCCTCTTGAAAAATCACCTTTGGAGACAACCCTTTCACATGTTCTTTTCCTTCTCCCTGAATCTCCCTGGATGTCACTGTTTTTCCCCCCACCAGACACGGGGGGAACCTTCCAATAGTGAAGCGATTCTGTTTTATAAATTATCACAGTAATTTAGCCGCAGGCTCTTGCTGCCTGCTAGTATCAAGGTTTTGCCTGCCTTGGATATAATCGATTGTCACGACCCGCCTTGTTGTGATTATTAGAGTCTGGCTGGCTTCATACGTTCACAGGAGGTCATTGTCAAGTATTGATGGATGATCCGAATCCATTTGAAAGGAGTGAACGTAAGCTAGTCAAAATAAGCAGACATAATTGATTTGTATGGGAAAGTCTGGCAGGCAAAACAGGTCTTTTTGGGGCCGTTCTCGGGCCATTTTCAGGAATTTTGGTGGGGTTTTTCAGGCCATTTTCAAGCTGTTTTGGGGCCAAAAACAGCCTGGAAAAAAAAACAGCCAACAAACAGGCATGCATGCGCCAGCCATGCGCTGGTCTTCAGGTTTTCAGTCCTCCGGTGCATACAAAGACCAGCTGGCCATTGCTGGGCACTCGGTGCTGAAAAGGATCGCCATCACTGGCCTAGCCTGTTTCTCTAAAGCCGGACCCTGTAGAGCAGTGTTTCTCTGCTGGCTGGGGGATTCTGGGAGTTGAAGTCCACGGTTCCACCACAAAACCGCGTTCGACTAAAGGGCGCTCGATGAAACCGCGTAGCTGACATCATCACAGCGCGACAACAGCGTGGAGAAAAAAGCACGCTGTAAACGCTAAACCTAAAATTAATCCCTAAACCTAAACCTAACCCCCCTAAACCTAATCCTAAACCTTACCCTTAACCTAACCCTTAACCTAACCCTAAACCTAACCCTAACCCTAACCCTTAACCTAATCCTAATCCTAATCCTAATCCTAACCCTTAACCTAACCCTAACCCTAACCCTAACCCTAACCCTAACCCTAACTCTAACCCTAACCCTTACCTTAACTTGAATCGGCTTGCTTTCAAAGCGCTATTTAAAGCGCCCTTCTTTCTCCGCGCTCGCTGTTGTCGCCCTGCTGATGACGTCAGCGACACAGTTTAATCGGGCGCACTTTAGTCGAGCGCGGTTTTGTCGTGCCACGGAAGTCCACAGGACTTAAAGTGGCCAAGGTTGAGAAACACTGCTGTAGAGGTTTCTGCTTTTTAAATAAAATGTGTTCACAGGAAAAGGTGCCACCGGATTGATTTGACAGAATCTTTTTGACAAGAGTCTTTTTTAATCCCTTAGCCACAAACGCTGGGCTTTGGCCACAGCTGATTCCCAATGTGAGAACTGTATATATTTTTCGTGAACTTCCCTTCAGCCAGCGTGGAGACAAAGAGAAAACAATCCTGTTTTGCCAATAAAAGGAAAGCAAGATTCGAATCTTGGCTCAACATGGCACAAATCCCACCTCTGCTTCTTTGTCAGGAGAGACTTCGCGTGCCATGTTTTTTCTTTTCTTCCCTTCCTTCCAGCTTGGGATGGGGGGGGGGGAGGAGAGAGGAAGGTCAAAAAAATAAAAATCACAAAAGAAAGCAAAGTGGAAAATATGATATAAATGGAACCGAGTTTCTAAAATAAAGGCTGCATTCTTCATCCCGGGGACGGCCATTTACAGCATCAATAAGAGTTTGTTGGGGAAAATTACGGGAGGAGGTTGCAGGACAAGTTCTGGAATGCAGCAAGGTTGGGCATCTGCCAAGACCCAGAAGTGATGAAGGGGGGGGGGAGGTATTGTTTCCCGTGACCTGACAAAAGCGCGCACGATAAAAGCGCACCGACAAAACCGCATAGCTAAAACCGCGATGTCATCACCGCGCCAACAATAGCGCGGCGACAAAAGGGCGCTTTACAACAGCGCGGCGACAGAAAGCCGATTTAAGTTAAGGTAAGGGTTAGGGTTAGGGTTAGGGTTAGGGTTAGGGTTAGGGTTAGGTTTAGGGTTAGGTTTAAGGTTAGGCTTAGGGTTAGATTTAGGTTTAGGGTTAGGTTTAGGGTTAGGTTTAGGGTTAGGTTTAAGGTTAGGTTTAAGGTTAGGTTTAGGGTTAAGGTTAGGTTTAAGGTTAGGTTTAGGGTTAGGTTTAGGTTTAGGTTTAGGGTTAGGTTTAGGTTTAGGTTTAGGGTTAGGTTTAGGGTTCGGTTTAGGGTTAGGTTTAGGGTTAGGTTTAGGGTTCGGTTTAGGGTTATGGTTAGGGTTAGGTTTAGGGTTAGGGTTAGGGTTAGGTTTAGGTTTAGGGTTAGGTTTAGGGTTAGCATTATGTTTAGGGTTAGGTTTAGGTTTAGCGTTAGGGTTAGCTTTTGAATGCTAGTAAAAGTTTATTTTGTTGCATCAAATGGAATAAATATATCAATTACAGACAGTAAAATGTAGTACAGAAGTCGGCACGCTAGGGTCGCATTTTGCTGAGCGCTTCGGAAGGCGCGGATTTGCCCTCCGCGGTTATGTCGGCGCGGTAAAGGGCTTCGCGGTTTTGTCGGTGAACCATTGTTTCCAGGCATTGGTAGCAATTCTGTTGATTGTCTCCTAATTTCAAGGGAAACCCCACCCCCAACATTTTAGAAATTGTTTACAGGAAGGCCGTGACCTACTGTCGTTCGTTTAGCAACTGTTTGAGGTTACGACAGCCCTGGGAAAAAGTGACACACATCTGGTCCTCGCACTTAGGAGGTGCGGCCATGGTGGGCGTGGCCTAGTCGGCCTCCTGCACCATGGTGGGAGGGGCCTTTTTGGCCCCCGGGAGGGCGAAAACGGCCTCTCCAAGCTCCGGAGGCCCTCTGGAGGCGGGAAATGGGCCTTCCCAAACTTCCGGTAGGTCTGTTTTTCACACACACACACACACACACGAGTCTCTGTATGTGCCCTGCACTTACCTGCATCCAAAATAGGCTGTGTGGGGACTCCTAGGAGGGGAAGGCGTGTGGGCGAGGCCAGCCACGAGTGGGATTTGGGGGGGGGGTTCTCCAAACTATACAGAATCTTAGCTAGAGGTTCTCCTAAACTCGTGCGAACCCCCAGCAGCCCACCCTGGTTGCAGCGTCTCGGGGGTCATGTGATCGACAAACAAATTGGGAATCTGGATTCGCTTAACAATTGTGCTATTCGCTTGACAACCATGGCCCCAAAAAAGGGAGCATAAAATTGGGCGCGACTCATTTAACAACGGTCTTGCTTAGCAAATTGACTCAACTGTAGTCATAAGAAGAGAGCCTGCCTGCAGGCATTTGAGAACGTGAATCCCCCCCCCCGCCCCAGATATTCGATTTCAATTTCCATTTCAACTCAAAATCAATACATTTGATTTCAACCAAGAGAGGACATACATCCTAAATTTAAGATGGGAGGATTGATGCTCAGTGATGTGCAAGGTATTTTACACCGATCCAGGTATTGTCTACACATCCACATCGCAGGATCCACCTCACCTTTCCGACTGTGGCATGATTTATTTAAAAAAAGAAAAGAAAACCTGACTTCACACAGCAAACAGTGCATACAAATGATTCATTGTTAAGAAAGGTAAAGTGCCTTTTATTACCATACATCTTGACCTTTGCCTATTGACAATGATCCGGTGATATATCTCTTAAACAAACACTGTGCACAGCCTCCTCCAAAGCTGTGCAAGCCGAAACAGCAACTTTTAACAGAGCCGGGGACACAGTAATCCTTATGTTTTCTTTTGCATCTATGGCTCTGACTGCATCAACAGTGTTTTTTAAAGCGCCACATTCTTTCAAATCTTTCAAGATATATATTACCCCCCCCCAGTTGTTTGCAGCCAAGCCGAACCAAAAGGCATACAGGGGTGGATCAGTCTGTACATGTCTAGACTCTTGGTCACCTGAGAGGCTTGTGAACAAAGGAGTTTTGGGTGTGCACAAAAAGCTGCAATTCAGTTTGCAAGGAAAGTTTCCATAACTACCCACACTTAAGAAACAGAACGGATACCGGAAAATAAAACTCGTGTCTGAATTCAGCTTGGGGTTGAAACTGTGAGCCCCTAGAGCAGGGGTTGGCTCTGGAGCCGCATGTGGCTCTTTCATCCCTGTGCTGCGGCTCCCTGCTGCCAGTCGGCTCCACAATCGATAGGGCTTTCGGTTAGGACAGGTAGAGGAAAAAGGATGCAGCGCTAGGAGGAGACTCTATTATGGGGGGACCGGACTTCTGGTCAGCAGAGGAAAAAGGACGCCATGCTCAGAGGAAACTCTATGATGGGGGAACCGGACTTCCGGTCGGCTCCAGAATTGAAGGGGGGGGGGCTTCCGGTTAGGACCTTTGTGGCTCTTTGAGTGTTTAAGGTTGCCGACCCCTGCCTAGAGCTAGCCTTCAAAAACTCAAAACCGAGCGTTGGAACTTGTTTCAAACTAACCTGTTTTATTTAAAATGGTAGAGGCAGTTCTTGATTTACAACCACAACCGAGCCCAACATTTCCGTTGCTAAGTTGAGACAAGTGGTTAAAGTGAATTTTACGACCTTCCTTGCCACAGTTGAGGGAATCAAGGCCGTCCTTTAGTAACACGGCTGCTAGGGGTATCTGGCTTCCCCATTGACTTTGCTCGTCAGAAGGTCTCCCAAGGGGATCATGTGACCTCAGGACCCTGCAACCGTCATAAATATGAGTCCCTTGCCAAGCGGCTGAATTTTAGTCACGTGACCATGGGGAAGCTGCAATGGTTGTAGGTGTGAAAAAAAGGTACTAAAGCAGGGTGAAATCCGGCCGGAGAACCAGTAGTGGAAATTTTGAGCAGTTCGGAGAACTGGCAAATGCCACCTCTGGCTGGCCCCGCCCCCTTCTATTATCTGCCTCCCGAGTCCCAGCTGATTGGGAGGGAATGGGGATCTTGCAGTATCCTTCCCCTGCCACGCCCACCAAGCTACGCCCACAGAATCAATAGTGTTAAAATTTGAATTTCAAGGAGAGGAGGAGTCAACGTCACGATGATACATTGTGTGGGCTTGACTATCCGAGCCCACCGATGACACTTTTGCCCCTGGACGGTCCAGCAGGACCTAAACAGTCCCGGAGAGATGGTGACCAGGAAGTCAAAGCCTTGCTGGTCTCAGGGACACTGCAAAGTCCCTGATTGAAAGTCCTAAGTCACGTTTTTTTCAGTGCCGTCGTAACTTTGAAGACTCACTAAATGAACTGTTGTAAGTCGAGGACTATCTGCATGCCTTTTAATAAATAAAAAACCAACCCTGTGGAAATATGTTACGAGATTCCGTCAGATGTTTTGCCACCATAAACTAACGCAGCCCTCCTTCTATAATGGCCTCTGAGTTTCATTTTTGCCTTCTGATCACAATGCCAGGTGGGTTTCCAAAATTTGGAGGCAGGACCTACCTGAAGGCAGCACCTTCGACTTAATCAAAGAATATAAACTGCTACTCCAACCCCAGAGAAATAACCCAGAAAAACTGGCTTAGATGATGTGACGTTTCCTCACTTACTCCACTTTATTAAAGTGGTCCTCTACTTACAATTGTTCATTCAACAACTCTTTAATGTTACAATGGCATTAACAAAGTTACTTATGACCTCACACTTACAACCATTGCAGCAGTGGTGGGATTCAAATAATTTAACAACCAGTTCTCTGCCATAATGATCAGCTGGGTAGGCATAGCTCGGTGGTCATGTGACAATGTGGCTGTAGCAAACTCACATCGATGGGCGCTTCATCTTAGCTGTCTTCATCTTAGAGCCGAGGTGGTGCAGTGGTTAAATGCAGCACTGCAGGCTACTTCAGCTGACTGCAGTTCTGCAGTTCGGCTGTTCAAATCTCACCGGCTCAAGTTTGACTCAGCCTTCCATCCTTCCGAGGTGGGTAAAATGAGGACCCGGATTGTTGTTGGGGGCAATATGCTGACTCTGTAAACCGCTTAGAGAGGGCTGAAAGCCCTATGAAGCGGTATATAAGTCTAACTGCTATTGCTATTGCTATTGCTACAACGTAATAAGGGTTAACCGGAGAGGCAGTTACTATAAGCAGGGCAATAAAGATGAGGCTAGAAAGAACACCAGAATGTTTCCTTCCTGCCTTCCTTATAGGATTAGCCCTGTAAAGTGGGGAAAAAATAAAATAAGATTTCTTCCAATAACTGGTTCTCCAAACTGCTTAGAAAGTTACTAACCGGTTCTCTCGAATAGGTGCGAACCGGCTGAATCCCATCACTGCATTGCAGCATTCCCCACAACCATGTGACCACAATCCGGGTACTCGACTTGTATCTGCGATGGTTCAGCCTCCCAGGGTCACATGTTCTCCATCTGCAACCTCCTCAGCTGCCTTCTGACAAAACAACGTCAGTGGGGAAGGTTGCAAATCAAGGCCATCTCTTGTCTGACTTAATGACTACCATGTTTAAATATTCCGGTCCCAGTTGTGGTTACTACACGTACGGTACTTACTTCATTATGGTTTCTTCCCTTCCCAAAAATGTAGCCTCCAGCTAGTAAAGAATGGCCACATCTAGCTGTTTCCAGACGGGTTCTACATACACCGCACCTTAACCCACAAAGAAATTTACTACAGGGAGTATGTTTCCCCGCCTTGCTGACTCCTGGGATCATGGTCTATGGAGGTTCTCAGTCCTCCAGGTCATGGTTGTCCCAAAGCTTTCAAGAGGCAATCAGACTTCGTTTTTCTCTTTGAAAACGTTTCGCTTCTCATCCAAGATGCTTCATCAGCTCTGACTGGATGTTGAGGAATGGAAGGATTTATATCCCTTGGAGACAGCTGGTCAGCTTCCTTTTAGAGCCACCTGTGGCTCTGGAGCCGCATGTGGGCTTTTTCATCCCTCTGCTGCAGCTCCCTGTCACCAGTTGGCACCACAATTTTGAGAGGAGCTTCCGATTGGGGAGAGGAAACAGGATGCACCAGGAGGAGACTCTATGGCAGTGATGACGACCCTTTTTCTTACGGCATGCCAAAATTGCGCGGGTATGCGTCCTCCCCGCCCATGCATGCACAACCTCTTCCCAGGCTCCAGAGGCTTTCCTGAAGCCTGGGGAGGGTGAAAACGGCCTCGCTGGGCCCTCCAGAAGGGCAAAAATCAGCTGGAACTGATGGCCGGCGTGCCAGGAAATATGGCTATGCGTGCCACCTGTGGCATGCATGCCACGGGTTCGTCATCACGGCCCTATGACAAGGGGCGGGTTTTCCGGTCGGCTCCACAATTGATAGGGCTTTCGGTTAGAGGAAAAAGGATGCCATGCTAGGAGGAGACTCTATGGTGGGGGAACCGGACTTCCGGTAGGCTCCGGAATTGAATGAGGAGCTTCCGGTTAGGACTTTTGTGGTTCTTTGAGTGTTTAAGGTTGCCGATCCCTGTTTGAGAGAGTCGTTGAGGCCGCTTGGAGGTTCGCCTGTGTCCTCAGGGTCACCTAAGTAGTGCAAATGTGCTTGGAGCCCCCTTGGAGCTGCCGAAAGCTGTGGAGCTGTGTCCCTTTGCTGTTGCTTCCCAGGGCAGAAAACAACCTGCGGAATCGCAGTTTTTCAGAACTTGGCTGAGAACTTTGTACCCGACTTCAAAGCCTTTTGTTTGCAACAAAGAGGATTCACTACAAATACTAAGTAGCATTTTGCCCTCCAGTCATTTGGCAAAAGCTTTACACAGGATCCCTGAAGGCAAGGAGGAGGTGGTGGTGGTGGTGGGAATAGGCCACTCTATGTGCTCAGAGGGACTGTGCTACGATGCCTGAAAGAAGCAGCCTCAAATCCTAGTTGTAGGGCTGCACCAACAACTCACCCCCACCCCACCCCACCCCAGCATTTGGAAAAATCCCAGGTCTCCTGATCAGGCTTCTGTGCACCTCTGTGCCACACCTTAATTCCATGCCTTGATCGAACAGACTATGGCTTCCTTTTCCACGATGCACTGCAATTACACACATACACACTTGCAACATTTCTAGCAAAAACCTGTGCCTCCCACTAATGGCTAGAATTTTAAGATGATCAGTAATGGAAGGAAAGCCACATATCCCACCCCTACCCCCCAAGGGTAGCTCTGCAAATAGTCCCCACTTGCTCTCCTAACCTACCTCCCAGGGTGGTTGTGAGGATGGAACGAAAGGATCAAAGCCATGTGCTCAGATCTCAGAGGAAACGGGTGGATACTTATAATAGGTGGCAGACTGAGGGAAGGATAGCGGAAAGCTGGGATATAAATGCAACCTATAAATGTATTTTAATTATAATTGCTGGGATATATTCTATTTCTCTATAGAATTGTCCAACCTTGGTGACTTTAAGACATGTAGACTTCAACTCCCAGAATTCTCCAGGAGGCATAGAGAATTATTGGGAGTTGAAGGTGGGATATAAATGCACCCAATGTAAGTATTTTACTTAGATTGGCTGGGGCATATTCATCCATTCCTCTATACCAGGGTATCCAACCTTGGTGACTTTTAAGACCTTTTTAGACCCGCTAGCAAGGAGAATTCTGGGAGTTGAAGTCAACAAGTCTTAAAAGTTGCTGTTGTTGGGACCCCCCTGCTCTATCTGAATGCAGCTCAAACGTTAAAAGAGATACAAGGCCTGGGACTTTCCCTCTCTCTTCCTGCAAGTCCCAGAACTCCGTGGGAATTGTGTTGTCTTCCAAAATCCCGCATGGCACCACTCCTGTAAGAGCAGGACAGGGCAGAGCAGGGTGGGGCAGGGCATGGCCCGGACATACCATCTTTCGGGCAACGTTTTTACCTTGATCGCCCTATGCGAACAACCCTGGACTGAATGAATCAAATCAAACCTTTATTGTCAATGCACAACATGTGTACGATGAAATTGGATGAGCCTCCCTGGGCGCAGCCCTCCCCCCAAAATAGAGAATACATAATAAAGAAATCCCTAAACCCAAAGAAATAATAACTAGCACACATTTCTATATATGTATGTAACATTAAAACCATAGCCTTGACTATATACATTTTTTTAAAACCATCCTGCCAATAAATAAAAGTGCGTATAGTCCAGGCGATGGTTTTCCCAGTTGCAATGGATGGCTGTGAAAGTTGGACCATAAGGGAGGCTGAGCACCAAAGAATGGAAGCCTTTGAACTCTGGTGCTGGAGAAAACTCCTGCATTGAGTCCCTTGGACTGCAAGGCCATCCAACCGGTCAGTCCTAGAGGAGGTCAACCCTGACTGCTCTTTAGAAGGCCAGACCCTGAAGAGGAAACTCAAGTACTTTGGCCACCTAATGAGAAGGAAGAAGGACTCCCTGGAGAAGAGCCTCATGCTGGGAAAGATTGAGGGCAAAAGAAGAAGGGGATGACAGAGAAGGAGATGGCTGGATGGAGTCACTGAAGCAGTCGGCATGAACTTAAATTGATTGATTTAATTGACTTAAATTGGTAGAGGACAGGAAGGCCTGGTGACCACATGATCCTGGGACTCTGCAACTGTCATAAGTACATGCCAGTTGCCAAGCACCTGAATTTGGATCATGCTACCACGGGGATTTCGCGAGGGTCACAAGCGGGGGGACCGGCATAAATCACATTACTCAGTGCACCTTTGAACTATCGCTAAATGAATGGCTGTGGGTTGAGAACGACACGGAAGGAGATGGCTGGATGAAGTCAGGGAAGCAGTCGGCATGAGCTTCAATGGACTCCAGAGGATGGTGGAGGACAGGAAGGCCTGGAGGAACGTGGTCCATGGGGTCGCGATGGATCGGACACGACTTCGCAACTAACAACAACATAGAACATGATGTTACACCGACATATGAGCACTGCACCCGTTAACTTTTTAGGCAAATAAGAAAAATAAAAGAGGTGCAGAAATACAACGCATGCACACGTGCGCGAGAAACACCCCCCCCTCCCCAACTCCCAAGATCGGCCGGATTCCCACGTTGCCAAAATACACTCAACTCCCGAATTCTCGCCCGTTCTTGTCCTGTTGCAAGCGTCTTCGGATTGGTTGGCCAGCCTTCGCGAGGGCGACCAATAGAACCGCGCCGTGATGACTTCATTCTTCGGCCGCCCCAGGTCAGGATTGGCTGCTTTTCGGTCCCGCCCCTCCCATCCCCACGTGGGGAAGGGGGAAATTCCCGGTCCGGCCGCTGATTGGTCGCGGCGTTGTCGGCGGTGGCTCCTCTGTTGCTGAGAGGAAGCGCGAGAGGCCCGGCCGGGACAACAAGACAGGCCCAGAGCGGACCCCCGGTAAGTTGATGAATATGCTAATGACATGCAAATCGGATTCAAAGGAGCCCTCCAGTGAGGGGATTCCTGAGGGGAGCGAAGTCTACCTTCCTTCACCTCAGGAGTTGTACTTTGCAGTCCTGCAGGGGGGAGGGGGGCGCCGTCGAATTAACCTGCACAGCCTGACGGGAGCGGTAGTTTTTCCACAGGGGACTCCCCAGGATATCGGAAGGAAGGGTCGCCGCTGCGGACTACAACTCCCATGGAGCCCGCGCGCCGGCGTCTTGGGCACGTCCGCCAGGCGCTCCGTTTCCTCAAAGCATGACGGGTGTGCTAGTCTTTTCGCTCTCGCACTCTTCCACTTCCCCTGTTGTTCGGCGCCGCTCCCGGAGGCGTTCGCTCGCCTGAACTAATCCGGCGTCGCCGCCTTTGGAAGAGCGGCGGCGCGCGCTGCACCTTGGGAGTTGTTCGTCCGTCTAGGAGAACTTCCTGGTTTCTTCTCTGAACACTTGATGGGGGTCCGGGACCACTAAGGCCATGAGGCTTTGCGCGCCCAGGGTTTCGAAGACGGGGCGATTTTGTGTCCTGGTGCGGCATGGGATTTGGTGTCTCTTCTTTCCTCAGTGCCGCTAGGGAAGGATAATTACAAGCCCCACAGACTCAGGGCTCTCTCTTTCCCCTTCGCCCAGCCTTGTTTCGCGGTACTTTCTGGGAATTAAAAGTTCTTCTGAGAGAGCAGGACTGCTTAATCGGGTAGAGGAGAGCCCTCGGAGGGACTACATGTCCCATGAGGCTTAGAGTAGGGCGCCTTCTTCCTGTTCGCCTTGCGCCAGGTAAACAAGTCTTGCCTTCTGGCTCCACCTTCTTCATTCCTATTGGCTACTGTATGTTAAGTGCCTTCCCCTCCTTCCCGAAGTCGCCTTTTCACAGGTTACTGTAAGTGCTCCTCTCAAGGGAGGGGCAGGAGCCCTTTGAACGATGCTGCCCTCCCTCTGCCGCGCTGATAGGCGGCGCTTGCTGCCTGTTGTGGGAGGCGGGGCAAGCGAAGCCTGCCCCGAGGAACCGTTGGCCACGGCGAAAATCTGTCAGGGAGTTGTGGCCTCTGATTGGACGGCTCTTCCAGCTGGTCCAGATTCATTCACCATTTTGTCTGTTGGAGTAAAAGGGGCTCGGAGGGGCCGAGAGGGGCTCGGGCTGGACCATCGAGGGGGGGGAAAGAGGGGGGGGGAAAGGGAAAGAAATCGAACTGTTCCAAGATTTCCTGGAGAGGCATTCTGGAAAAAGGGGGATCGTTCAGGTAAGGGGGGGCTAGGAGGTGCCAACTTTAGCACCCCCCCACCCAAGGCGGGGAGCGGGGGGAGGAGAAGGGGAAGATCTGCAGAAGGAAACATCTGCACCCCGGAACCTTCAAAGTAGGAAGAGCCAACTTTATTGATCCCCTTCCCAATTATGTTGGGGAGGTATCAACTCTGGAACCCGTGGCATTCCCCACTTCTTTCCCACCCCCCAAGTTTTAATGGTTCGCCCCAGAGAGAACCTGCAGAGCTGGGACAGGGGGAAAAGTGGGGTGGGGGGGAGAATCCAGGAGCGCCCCAACTTTGCCTCCCCCCCCAATCAGAATGCAGGGGCTGGCTTGCTGTCTGTTGGTATGTGTGTGCGTGAGAGAGAGAGAAGGGGGGGGGAAGCGAGCGAGCGCAGGCATGTTTATTATGGGATGCCACCGAGGAGGCAAGGTTCCAAGCTGAGACCCAATACCAGTTATTATGGGATAGAGAAAGAGAGAGAGAGAGGGATTGACAGGCAAGCTTGGCCGGTGCCTGCCTTGTAAGCAGGAGTGGGACGGAGAGGCTGGTAAGTACAGGAGTTGTTGCATAATATGGGAGGGTCTTCCCGAAGTGCAGAATGGGGAGGGTGGGGGGGAAGAGGAGAGATCCATAAGATCCAAGAGAAGGATCGCAGATTTTGGGGAGCATTAAGGGTGGGGGGGGGATGGGGGAAGTGAGCAAGGTCACCTGCAGGAGAAGGAGGAAGAGGAGGAGGAAGGGATGGAGGGTTGGCTTTTCAAAGAGAAGGGGGTGAAGGGAAGGAGGAAAGATGGCACAAGCTAACTTGGGGAGCAAGGATCAGAGGGGGACTCTGTGGGAAATATCCCTTTCGAAGAGGTTTTCCAACGGGGGGGTGGGGGTGGGGTAGAGAATAGTATTTGGGGCTGGGGGAGTCCTGTGATGAGGAACGTAGCCGGAGCTGGATTGTTTGCAAACCTCCTCCCGGGCTGAGTTGCAAGGAATCTGAAGTAGATGCCAAGAAGATGTGATGTCATGGAGAAAGAATGCCTCTAAGCATACGCAGAATTCTGTGGCTTTAAAGAAAGGCAAGGCTCAGGCTGGGTACCCCAAGGAAGAGGAGGGGGGGGCAAGGAGACCGTGAACTGATTGGAAGCTTAGCCCCCACATCGGTGGTCCTTCCTCTTCTTAAATGTTTGATGTTTGCAACCTGGAAGGAGGAAGGGATTATATTATGGATCTTATACAGGGGATGCTTAGATTGCCTTTTCCCAGGAAGACTGGTGTCTTTCTCTCCCCCCCTTCCCCTCCTTGGCCCTTTCTTTTGGTAGGCTGGGGAGGGGGAGACAGAAAAATTTGGCCTCCCGTCTCTTCTTGACTAAGTTAGCGGATGGGTGGCGACCATTCTGCATTCCTTTGCATCCTCCTCCTCCTCCTCTCTCTGGCCAGCAAAGGGAGATAGGAATTCAGGAGGACTCTTTGGGAGCCCTCCAAACAATTCCGTTTTCACTTCCCGGCCATCATTTACTATCAGAATTTGAGTTAAGTTTCCTCCGATGCTGCCTGAGCTTAAACCTATAAAATTTAGACTCTTCTCAATCGGGCCAAGGTTGGTGGGGGAATGAATGAGAGAGCCTCAAGTCAAGGAGCTTTATTAAAGGGTGGTGAAAATGGCTTGTTTTTGAGCTGTTGGTTTATTGGCATCTCACCTCGATTATCTTGACGAACAAATCAAGGCGACGAACACATCCTCCTATTCCTCCTCCTATTTCCCCCACGACAACAACAACCCTGTGAGGTGGGTTGGCTTGAGAGAGTGGGGACTAGCCCAAAGTCACCCAGCCAGCTTTCATGCCTAAGGTCAGACTAGAACTCACCACCTCCTAGTTCCTAGCCTGGTGCCTTACCCACTAGACCAAACAGACCCTCTAATAATATTTAGGTATATTATAATTAATGTTTGAAAAAGCAATTCACTCTCTCGGACTTCACTGAAGTCCAGGAATGTCCTTCAGCAGAATCACCAGTGTTAAGGATCACATTTGTTCCTACACACACACGAATCAAAATGCAGGTTAAAGACTGGCTTCATATCTCATACCGAACCAAGCCATGGTTTGCTTTACTCGTGATGCAATAAGCTGCAGTGGATGGGTGCATATGTCATGCTAAGCTATAAGTCATGGTTTGTCCCCAGAAAAAGCTAAATAGACACTAAATCCACATCATTGGGATATTTTGAACCTAACAACCTAATCTCACCTAGAATCACATTGACACTGAATTGGGATCTAATATTAAAAGTGCTGGAACTCCTGATGTTGAACAAAATATAACTGGTGTGTGTGTGTGTGTGTGTGTGTGTGTGTGTGTGTGTGTGTATGTGTGTGTTGTATGCGCGCATATATAGATCTCCAAGATTTATATACAAATCCAATATTTATTTTAAATTAATTCTTCGCTTGTTCCAGCCAAGTGCCTAGATACCCCTCCTCCCCCTTAGGAGGGGGGTTTACATTTTAAAAAACCACTTTGCCTACCTACCTATAGATATATTTGCATAATGTCTTTTTGTACATACATATAATGGGCAGCTTGTTAAAAAATCTGCTGGCTTATTTATTTCCAGCTCCCAGGCTGGGATTGAGAGGCCTTCTTACAGTTTGGAGTTAGAGAGTTCAGGATAAGGAATTGGACAAGAATAATGGGGAAGGGAAGCCCAGACAAAAACGCCAACAGGCCTCGAGTCCTCAGAAGTGAGCAACAGCCGAGAAAGTACGGTAGGTGTTTATTAATGAGTAGTTCATGGCTCCAGCAGGAAAGTTATTTCGTTCACATTTCAAAACATGTGATAGGCGGTCCCCTTTTAAAACCAAAATTTCAGACTTCTTGAGCTCGGAGGATTAAGTTGATGGTTGGAGAAATCCGATTACAGGGGAGTGGTAGAAGGGAGGATGGCCCGGTAACCTCCTTCTTGTCTGTTTCCTCTCAGCTCCCTGAATCTATGCCCAGCCTGGGAGGAAGATGAAACCAGTGAGAAAGGCTGCCAGTTCCTCCTCTTCCTCCTCTTCCGGTAACAGCAGCGGCAGCCGCTCTCCACCCTCCACCCGGGCCAAAACTCAGAAGCGCAAGACTGCCATCGACGAGAGCCCCGCGCTCGAAGAAGCAGCAGAAGAGGAGGCGCCCGATCAACCCCCAGCATTTGTGGGTGCCCGGCGCCTGCAAGTACAGATGGACCCCAGCTTGCGGGACTTGGCCGGAGTTCACGATGACCCTTACAAACTGCCCGAAGGGGAAACACAGGCGGGGCCCGAGGCCTGCGGGACAGAAGCCTCCTTAAACCGCAAGACGGCTACTTTTAAGTCGCGGGCGCCATGCCGGAAGTACCCCGGGGGTGAAGAATCGAACGGCAACGAGAACGTAGCCGCCACCTTGGTGGATGAGCCTCGGCGCTGCCCTTCTTCCAGCACGGACACAGCCAGCGAACATTCCGCAGACGAGAACGACAAGGGGTTGGGGAACATGTGGCCGACACCCTCCAGCGTGTACGACCTGCGCCAGCTGCGCTCCCAGCGGGTGCTGGCTCAGCGGGACGGGCTCTTCCAGCCAGCCATTGTGAAGCAGGTCAGACGAGGGCAGGACTTGGGGGTGCAGTTTGTGGGGGACCGGGTCACGGCGTATTACGAAAGGGCTCTGGGATCCGCTGCGGTGGATATTGTGCTGGACGCTACCCCTCCCCCTGGAGCTTTGGCTGTGGGCACCCCAGTCTGTGCTTGTGTGGACCCCGAGGAGACCGCGTACCAGGAAGGCACGGTGGTGGAAGTCAGTGTCAAACCTGCTTCTTACAAAGTGCGATTCACCCATCCAGTGGTTCTCCCGGGAACTGCCAGTGCCGCTCGCAAAGACTTCGCCTGGGTACCCCGCTCGGCCCTGCGCCTCCTGCGCTCCCCGTGGCATTGTGACAATCCTTCTGAAGACAACAAGCCACCCGAAACAATGCCTCCATTGCCAGAGCCAGAGGAAGTTGCTCTGGCCCACTCGTGCCCCGAGTCCAAGCAGCCCGAAGATGCTGAAGTATCCAAGATCAGTGCTGGGGTCCGGGCAGAGGAGAAGTCCGTGGTGGTGCCACCCCAGATCCTGTCCCCCCCAAAGTCGCCAGCCTTCCCTCGCCTTCCTGAGCAGCGATCGCCTTTGCTGAGTCCGGAAGCGAGCGGAAGCCGCAGCAGCAGCGTGATGTCCGTGGATAAGTGCAGCACGCCGGGGTCCTCTCGCTCCCGTACGCCCCTCACCGCCGCCCAGCAGAAGTACAAGAAAGGGGACGTGGTGTGCACCCCCAACGGCATCCGCAAGAAGTTCAACGGGAAACAATGGCGGCGACTCTGCTCACGAGACGGCTGCATGAAGGAGTCCCAACGACGGGGTTACTGCTCACGTCACCTCTCCATGCGCACCAAGGAAATGGAAAGCCTCTCGGAAGGCCGAGCTAGTGGTCTGCGGGAAGGCAGTGCCGAATTTGACTGGGACGAGACGTCGCGGGACAGTGAAGCCAGCAGCGCCCGAGGAGACTCGCGGCCTCGGCTGGTGGCTCCTGCCGATTTGTCGCGCTTTGAGTTTGACGAGTGCGAAGCTGCCGTCATGCTGGTGTCCCTGGGCAGCTCCCGTTCGGGCACCCCATCTTTCTCGCCAGTCTCCAACCAGTCCCCATTCTCCCCCGCCCCCTCTCCGTCCCCTTCCCCTCTCTTTGGCTTCCGTCCAGCCAATTTCAGCCCCATTAACGCCTCACCCGTAATCCAGCGGGCTGCCGCTCGCAGCCGCCACGTGAGTGCCAGCACCCCAAAGGGACTCGGGGGTGCCGTGCTGAGCCCTGAGATGTTGCACCACGCCACCTCCCGGGAGCGCCATCATTCGGGCATCAGCTTCCAGACCAACCTTACCTTCACCGTGCCAATGAGTCCCAGTAAGCGGAAAGCCGAGTCGCACCACAGCAGCACCAGCTCGGCGGCTGACTTCCACAAGAACGACAGTCTTGACTCGGGCGTGGAATCCATTTCCCACACCCCTACCCCTTCCACTCCGGCTGGCTTCCGGGCCGTGTCGCCTGCGGGCGCTGGGCCCTTTTCCTCGCGCTCCCAGCAGGCCTCTCCGCTCTTGCTGGTGCCCCCGCCAACTGGACTGACCTCCGACCCAAGTCCCACCGTGAGGAGGGTTCCTGCGGTGCAGAGAGACTCCCCCGTGATTGTGCGCAACCCCGACGTCCCGCTGCCTTCCAAGTTCACGGAGAAGCCGCTGGAGAGCCGAGGGGGCAGCCCAAGGATGGGGAAAGCCGGCTCCAAGGAACACCTGTCGGGCAAAGGGCAGTTGCAAATGCCGGTGCCCATCAATGTGGGCCGAACTCTGCCATCCAGCCAGCCGAGTGTGGTATCTCTCCCTGAACAAGCCCCGCCCGTCTTCAGCGTGTCCTCCCCATTTCAACCTGTGGCCTTCCATCCTTCCCCAGCTGCCCTCCTGCCTGTCCTTGTCCCCGGAGAGTACACCAGCCATCCTACCCCTAAGAAGGAGATCATCATGGGAAGACCTGGCACAGGTAAGCTTTGGGGCTTTCTCGATTCTCTTTGGTTCTGTCTTCAGGTATCGTCGCTTTTTCGCCTCTCTGTGTTTATTTCACTTTTCCCAACCCCTGAAGCAGTGTTCAACCCATGCTGCTTAGCCTTAGCGCAGGGGTGTCGAAACTTGGGAACTTTAAGACTTGTGGACTTCAACTCCCAGAATTCCCCAGCCATCTGGCTGGGGAATTCTGGGAGTTGAAGTCCACAAGTCTTAAAAGTTCCCAAGTTTGGACACCTCTGCCTTAGTGGCTCTGTGGCAAGGGGTGCGTGTGGGTGGGCTCTATGGCGATTTGCAACCAGCCAACTTGACTTGGCCAACTCACCATAGGTTGCAGTAATATCACAGTATTATTACACAGATATCATTACAGTTAATATCAAAGAAACGGTGGAAGGAAATCATTAAAGAAAGGATGCAAAAAGGAGGAAGAACATCAAACGGGAACGACAGCAATTAAAACATGGAAAAAAAACATTTTGGATTTATCATTAAGTTGAATTGTTAAATTATCTCACGACGAGTTGGCCATGGCAAGTTGGCTGTAGTGAGTTGGCCGGGGCAAATTGCCCCATTCCGAGGGGAGGGGCAGGGCCTGGAGGAGTAAAGGAGGGGGGGAGGAGAACTTGGAGGAGTCCCAGCGCAAATGCCTGTTTTTGAGTTTCCGTCTTCCAGGTCCAGAATCCCGAGCAGTTCTGACAACCCCCTTTTAAGAGCCGAGGTGGCGCAGTGGTTAGAGTGCAGCACTGCAGGCTACTTCAGCTGACTGCAGTTCTGCCGTTCGGCTGTTCAAATCTCACCGGCTCAGGGTTGACTCAGCCTTCCATCCTTCCGAGGTGGGTAAAATGAGGACCCGGATTGTTGTTGGGGGCAATATGCTGACTCTGTAAAACCGCTTAGAGAGGGCTGAAAGCCCTATGAAGCGGTATATAAGTCTGCTATTGCTATTCTTTTTCCCTCTTGGCACGAGGCTTGTCTAAAGAACTCGTCCAAAACCGAACCTTGCTCGGGTAGTCCTAGGTGACCAGGAATCCATGCTGGCAAAATGAGTGGGCTGGTGCCAGTGGCAGGAGAAGCTGGGCTGATTTTTCTTTGCACAAGCCCGAAAGAGAAGCCATCTGCTCCAAGGGAGGGAAGCCTCTCTTTTTTTCTGGAACCAAAATAGAATTTGCACTTCTGCATTCCTTCTCTATTGGTCTCGGCAGGCTATTAACCTTTTTATTTTTTATTTTTAAAAAAAAGTCTGGTTTTCCTTAGTGGATTTGATCTTGGAGAGCTGTTTGAAAAAAGGCTCGTTTTTTTCCCTAAGAAAATAAAATAAAATTGTGAGAATAAGCACATTGACAAGAGGAAAAATGCTGCGGGGGGAAAAAACCCCAGTTTTTTCCTTTTAAAAAAACCCCCAAACCTTGGGTCTCTACGGTTGCTACACTGGCAGAAGTTGTGATATTAGGGTTATTTATTGGGAGTTCTTTTCCTCCCTGGCTTTGTCCTCCTCCGTCTGGTGGAAAAAGGGAAGGCCAGGTAGAGGAGAGAATATTGATATTAGCTGTGAAAGGTGCTTATGGGGGCAAATTCCATTGTCTTTTTGAGAGTGCTTCTGATGACAAGCCTTTGCCATCCATCATCCATCTGCTTCTGAGAATAGCTTCCAGATGGTTCCGGGAAGCTGAGTGTGAAGTCATCCCTCTGTGGCTCTACCCACTGGAGATTCCAGCTATATGTTGTGTGCAGAATGGTCTTTTGATGGGCCTCTCCTTCATGATTTCATAGCTCCCAGTCCCTCACTTGGCTTGCTTTTAGCAGGACGGACTTTTTGTTAATGTTACTGTTTAGCGAGAGCGTTTTAATTCTTCTGTCAGGGGGACTCTTGACTTGAGCTGGCTCCTATCCGTCTCCCATAATACCCTAAACCCATTTGATAGGTGTAGTATCAGCGTCTGCAGAGCTGAAGTTGGAATTGTATCTTTGGCTCTTTAAGTTATGATTATGTTCTGACCGAGGCTTCCCAAGAGCATGAAGCAAACTCCTGGTCCCGACAAAAAAACCCTTTTATTAATTGACTGGGGATTCTGCTCCTTCGCATCCAGCAAAGTCTTTCGAGGGAGGATTTACAGACACAGGCCTTATCTGGCTTGGGAGGATTTACAGTCACAGACCTTATCTGGCTTGGAGAGCTGCCAGGCCGATCTCTGCAAAACTTGGCAAGGAGCCTCGGAGAGTCACCAACCAATGAAGCGAACAAATGATCTCCTGCAAACTCCACTCCCCTTTCGCTCCTCTTTTATTTCCTCTGGGAGGAGCCATTCATCATCCACCTGTGGCCTTACTCCCAAGTCGACCCCTGTTCCTTAGCTGTTCTCTTTGTCTGGCAACTCTGCACATGCCTACACTGGGAACAGGCTCCAGCTGTTCTTCTGCCTCACTGATGTCTGACTCTGAAGGCAGCTGATAACTGGCATATGGCTCTGGCCCCCTCTCTGCCTCCAACACAAAGCCCTCGTCCTAGCCTTCCCCAGACTCCAGGACTGGCCCATGTTCCTCCCCAACCTCCTCACTGTCTGAATCTGCTGCCAGCTCTGCTGGCGGGCCACAACAGATTGGAAGCAGGACCAAACAGGCTCCTTCTGGCTTCCAGAGGTGACAGAGGCAAAAATTTTCATGCCAAGATTTGAAAATACAGTGTGTATGTATGTATGTATATATATGTTATATTTGTGCTGATAAATAAATAAAGGGAGACTAGTATAGATCTATTTCAAGCTATTTAGCTCTCATCAGCTAGCCATACCCTTACTGGGATTCGAACCTGTGCTGTATTGCATCTTAGGCAAATGATTTAGCCATTAAGCCACAGGTCTCCTCCTTATCAGCTGAAGCCAGGGAAGAAGGTATATATTTAGAGTCACAACCCCTGGTAAGCCCCAATTATGGGAGGAAGCCAACTGCTTCCATCATCTGTCAATCGGCTCGTCACAAGAGTCCATCACGACAGAAACCCAATATTTTTACTGCTGCCTTTGTTATATTTGTGTTTTTTATTTGTGCTGATAAATACATACATACATATACATACATACATACATACACACATACACACACACATACACACACACATACATACATACATCATATTGGAAACGAATGTCTTGGGATGGTTTTGTTAGCTTCCCAGGTTGACTTCCTTGCTTCTCTACGGACGCTTGAAGGAGATCAGAGTGGCAGTGAACATGCTGGGTGACCCCATATCCATTTGCATAGTTCCAGTTAGGCAGCAAAATGAAGAGGGCATCCATGCTGGTTAATGCTTGGCTGGTTAATGAAGGGCCAAGGAAACCCACTTGGTTCAATATTTGCCATAGGTGAACAAGGAAAACCTGTAAATAGCCCTTTGCCAGAGGTGAAGAGGAATTGAATTCTCTTTGCCCGGGAAAAGTATTTATGAAGTGGAAGCTGCTTGGATCTTTTAGAATTTTCTTCCAGGCCATTCACAGGGTGGCTAGTCAATATCTTTGTCTTATCCAGCACAGAAAATCTTTGGGCAATATGATGCTGCCACTTTGGTTGAGGTGCCAGACTAGAAACTGGGAAACCGTGAGTTCTAGTGCCACCTTAAACACACAGCCAGCAGGGTGACTTCGGCCCAATCACCGGGAGACGGTGAGTTCCAGTCCTGCCTTAGGCATGAAAGCCATCAGGGTAACTTTGGGCCAGTCGCCAGGAGACACTGAGTTCTAGTCCCGCCTTAGGCATGAAAGGTAATTATCTTTTCTCAGTCTAGGAAGGAGTCAGTGGCACTTCTGAAATCTTGCCAAAATAATTGCAGGGAGTAGTCCAGGCAATTGCCAAAAGTCAACAGAGACTGGAAAGTCAAGAGAGCAGGGGGAGAGAGGGGGGGGAGGGAGGAGGGAGGAGGGAAATGAAAGGAAGAAAGGAAGAAAGAAAAACAGAGAGAAGATAGAAAGAAAGGAAGAAACACAGAAAGAGAGAGAGGAAGAAGAAAGGAATAAAGAGAGAGAGAGAAGGAAGGAAGACAGAGAAAGAAGGAAGGAAGAAATACACAGAAAGAGAGAGAGAGAGAAGGAAGGAAGGAAGGAAGACAGAGAAAAGGAAGGAGGAGAGAGGGAGAGAAAGCCAGAAGCCAGAAGGAAGAAAGGCAGAGCAAGAGAGAAGGAAAGAAGGAAGAAGAAAGACAGAAAGAGAGACAGAAAGAAAAAGGGAGGAAGAAAGAGAAGGAAGAAAGGAAGCAAGAAAGAAAGAGGGAAGAAAGGAAGGAAAGAAAGACACACACAGAAAGAAAGAAGGAAGACACAGAAAGAGAGAGAGAAGGAAGGAAGAAAGACAGAGAAAAGGAAGGAGGAGAGAGGGAGAGAAAGCCAGAAGCCAGAAGGAAGAAAGACAGAGCAAGAGAGAAGGAAAGAAGGAAGGGAAGGAAGAAAGACACAGAAAGAGAGAAGAAAGGAAGGAAGCAAGAAAGACAGAAAGAGAGAAAGAAAAAGGGAGGAAGAAAGAGAGAAGGAAGAAAGGAAGGAAAGAAGAAAGACACAGAGAGAGAAAGGAGGAAGAGAGAGAGAGAGAGAAGGAAAAAAGGGAGAGAGAGAAAACATACCCCAGAGATGAGCAGTACTCATCAACTCTTTAATGCTTATTAGAACTTATATAAAGCTGTGATCTCCAATGTTGAAGGGAACCAGATGAGAGCAGTATAAAAGCCCCCTCCAAAACCACCCCTGCTTTGATCTGCTTCCTGTTAACCAGCAAGGAAAAGCGATCGTATCCTTTGCTGGGGGGGTTCCCAATTCCCTCCCCCCTCCCCTCCTTTTTTTTGCAGCATCTGGAGCTCCTTTCTGACCGCTGCTGTAAAAAAAAAAAAAAAGTGCCATAATTCCCTCCCCCCCCCCTTTTTTTTTTGAGGCCAGAAATAAATAATGTAAACATTCCAACAGACAGGCTTGAAAGTTTAAAAGTTTTTTTTTTTAAAGCAAAAGAAGAAAGCAAAAAATAAAATAAAAGCCCAGGCGTGCCAACATGTGTTACACAGCCACATTCGGCTGCAGCCCTTCGGTTTTCAAACTCTTTTCATGTGGTTTCTGGAGATCAAAAGGTTGCCCTCTTCTGCATTGGCCCCTCTTTTTTGGGGGGTGGGCTGGGGGGTGGGGGAAAGCATCAAGGAATAGCAATAGCAATAGCAATAGCAATATAGCAATAGCAGTAGACTTATATACCGCTTCATAGGCCTTTCAGGCCTCTCTAAGCGGTTTACAGAGAGGCAGGATATTGCCCCCAACAATCTGGGTCCTCATTTTACCCACCTCGGAAGGATGGAAGGCTGAGTCAACCCTGAGCCGGTGAGATTTGAACCGCTGAACTGCTGATCTAGCAGTAGCCTGCAGTGCTGCATTTAACCACTGCGCCACCTTGTGATAGTGATCTGTTAAAAGACCAGAACTGAGAAATGAATGTATACTGTCTTCTTCTTTTTAATTGGAAAAGGAGGGGACGTTTCCATCTGTCTGTATTGGGGGTGCGTGGATGGCGGGTGGGGGGGGGCGGCATAGGGGTTGATTGCAGTACATTTATCTATTCAATCCCCTGCGGGAACAACATGACGCTTGAGTCTTGCCAGCAGCATGATAGGTTTGGCTTCCTGTAAGGGCTGGATATTATAAAAGTACCTTTTCTGGTATTGCCTCTTTTTAAAAATGAAAAAAAAAATAAGCCTGGTATACGTGGGCTGCTGCATTTGAGTTTAAGCCAGCTGGAGCATCACATAGGACACGTGATTGTGCCCAGAGTGGTGCAATGAAGTCATGAGGAAGCGTTTATGTAGCTAAGGGTTCCTGGAGGATCAAGCTCACCTATCTATTCTCCCCTTCGCTTGGTGCAGCTCCAGGACTTACAACCGCTTTCCCTATTCTGACTTCAGTGGCTGAAACAAAGCCAAACCTGTTTGCCAGCTGTGTGTGTGTGTGTGTGTGTATTTGTGCGTGTGTGTGTGCACAGTTCTACATTTTAGCTCTACAGGTCATCCTCGACTTATAACAGACCCTTGACGGACCGTTCAAAGTTACAGCACAGGAAAAAAGTGACTTGTGGCCATTTTTCACCATTATGATCTTTGTAGCGTGGGACGCGTTGGCTCAAGTGGCGAAGACGCTGAGCTTGTCGATCAGAAAGGTTGGCAGTTCGGCGGTTCGAATCCCTAGCGCCGCGTAACGGAGTGAGCTTCCGTTACTTGTCTCAGCTTCTGCCAACCTAGCAGTTCGAAAGCACGTAAAAATTGCAAGTAGGAAAATAGGAACCACCTTTGGTGGGAAGGGAACAGTGTTTAGTGTGCTTTCGGTGTTTACTCATGTCGGCCACACGACCCCCGGAGACATCTTTGGACAGCGCTGGTTCTTCGGCTTTGAAACGGAGACGAGCACCGCCCCCTAGAGTCGGGAATGACTAGCATGCATGTGCAGGGGAACCTTTACACTTAGCATCCCCATGTGATCAAAATTCAGAGGCTCGGCCACTGGTTCATACTTAATGACCATTGCTGTGTCCCAGGGTCACGTGGTCCCCTTTTGCGACCTACTGACCAGCAAAGTCAACTGGGAAACCAGATTCACTTAACAACTGGGTTACTTGCTTATCAACTGCAGCGATTCACTTCACCGCCGTAGCAAGAAAGGGGAGGGGGGACTCACTTAACAAACATATCAGTTAGCCACAGAAATTTGGGGCTCAATCACGGTCCTAAGTTGAGGACTACCTACCTGCAAAACGGAATTTGTTCATACATGAGCTTGTTTTGGAAAGCTGGCCATTGCTTGCCCAACAGGATAAGCCACCGAAAACAATGATAAAAAACAAGGGGAGCCTTTCTAACAACGGGTGCGGCTTGCCTCCCTGCACATATAAAATGCTCCCCAAAAGGCAAGAATTCTGCAGGGAGTTGATCATTGGCTTAAGCTTGCCCAGCCACTGATGTCCTCCAGATGTTCGATGCTGTGAGGTTGACCACAGCTTGTTCTCCAAACAGTCATCTGGCAATCCCCCAAGGGGTTGAGGGTCCTTAGATTTGGCCCCAATCTTATCAAAAGCTATTCCTCTTAACAAGCTTCACGTGTAACACACCAGATCAGGAGATGATAGATAGATAGATAGATAGATAGATAGATAGATAGATAGATAGATAGATAGATAGATAGATAGATAGATAGATAGATAGATAGATAGATAGATAGATAGATTAGGTAGGTAGGTAGTTAGGTAGTTAGGTAGGTAAGGTAGGTAGATAGATAGATAGATAGACAGAGATAGATAGACAGATACAGTAGATAAATAGATAGTAGATAGGTAGGTTGGTAGGTAGGTAGGTAGGTCGATATAGAAAATAGAGAGATAGAAGATAGATGACAGATAGGTAGGTAGGTAGGTAGGTCGATATAGAAAATAGAGAGATAGAAGATAGATGACAGATAGGTAGGTAGGTAGGTAGGTAGATATAGAAGATAGATAGAGATAGATAGATAGTCAGATACAGTAGATAGATAGTAGATAGGTAGGTAGGTAGATAGGTAGGTAGGTATAGAAGATAGATAGATAGATAGAGATACAATAGATAGATAGATACAATAGATAGATAGAGAGATAGATACGGTAGGTAGGTAAGTAGGTAGATAGATAGAGATAGATAGATAGACATACAGTATATAGATAGTAGATAGATAGGTAAGTAGGTAGGTAGGTAGGTAGATATAGAAGATAGAGAGAGAGAGAGAGTGATAGATGATAGATAGATAGATATTTGGAATGGGATATGATACAGCATGTTCACCATTTATCTGGCTTTCTTCAATCGTGCTCTTCAGGAACTCTGAATCCAGATCTTTAATTAGTGGATTATTTGGAGCGAGAAGGTTGTATATAATTATTAAGGCAGTGTTTGTCAACCTTGGGCCGCTGAAAGATGTGTGGACTTCAACTCCCAGAGCTGGCTGGGGAATTCTGGGAGTTGGAGTCCACACATCTTCCAACGGCCCAAGGTTGACAAACACTACTCCAAGGACATCCAGGTTTTACACACTGTTGTGCATGCGTGTGTGCAGAGGACGCCTCTGATGTGCTCAGGAAGGGGGCACATAGTTGGGGAGAAGCTTAAAAGCGAAGGAATTGTACAGCGTGTGCTTTACTGATTCCTAAGGTTGGTCCCCCCCCCCTTCAAGCATCACATATGCAGGTTGCTGTCACCCGGCAACTGGTAACCAAGACTACCGTCTCCCGGCTGCTCGGAGACCCGTCTCTATTTTTATCATTGATGGGAGGGATCTGATCCAGATTTTGTGTCGGGAAGGGGGGGGGGCGGCATTCTATATGGTCGCCTGTGGCTTCCAACGCAAGGGGAGCGGGCTTGATTTTGGGAAAGACACTGCAAATGTACCAGCTGACATTACCACATCCACATGTGGAATGGACTCAACTTAGTGTCCATAACAAAGATGCGTTTCCTGCATATGGGCTGCACACAATTTTTGCCTGTGTTTATTTCTCACAAGGGGTAGCAATTGGGAATCAATTTAGGGGCCCTTGTGCACCCTGATTTAATGTCCCCGGATGGAGTTCCATGCCTTGTATGACTAACCCAGTATTGTGGCTTGTTGGCTGCCACTTCCTCCAGCAGCCGAATCAGAGGAGGAGAAGATGTGAGGATCAGAGTCAGCATCAAGGCAATCTGAGAGCTCTGAGGGGGAAGAATTGAGCTGGCAGAGAGAGAGAGAGAGAGAGAGAGGCAGAGGTGGAGCCTGAGCTGTCCGTCAGCCCTTAGGTGGAGAGACAACAGCCCCCAGGTCAGGAGGTGGCTGATGAGGAAGATGAGGAAGAGGAGGAACAGCTGGGTCCAGTGCCTGATGCATGGATGCTTAGAAGGCAGAGGAGAGGAGAACAGTGGAAATCTATGGGCCGGTCCTCGGGACGGAAGAGCCACCGCTGCTAGTGAAGCCCCACCCTAACTCTGGGGATAAAAGGCACGGGGCGGAGATGAATAGATGTGGCAGGCAACTATGCATCTCCCTTGCCAGATGGACTTGTTAGCCTGCATCGAGAAACTTTTTGCCGACACTCCTAATAAAGGAATCTTTTGAGTTCACTTCCGAGGGTTTGTTGGGTTTGAGGGAACTGGTTCAGAACACCCAGTTAAAGGTAGTCCTCGACTTACAATGATTTCTTTAATGGCCATTTGACATTAACAGCAGCACTGGAAAAAGTGACTTGCAGCTGGTCCTTCCCAGTGGTGAAATCTAATTTTTTTTGGCCACCGGTTCTGTGGGCGTGGCTTGGTGGTGGTGGTCATGTGACTGTGGGTGTGGCCAACTTTTTAAAACATTTTTTTTCCTGCTGGTTCCGGTGAATAAGCAGATTAAAAAAGTTTTTAAAAAGAAAAGGGGGGGGGAAGGTTCAATCCATGCAATCCTCGGAAGCTTTTTTTTTTTTTTTACTACCTGTTCACAGAACCCATGACAATCATCCCTACTGGTTTGGCTGAACTGGGCTGAACTGGGAGGATTTCTCCCCTGGTCCTCCCACTTAAAAGGGTCACAACAGCCCCACGGTCATATGACCAACATTTGGGCACCCAGCAACCGGTATATATGTATGTATGTATGTATGTATATATATATATATATATGTGTGTGTGTGTGTGTGTGTGTGTGTGTGTGTGTGTGTGTGTAAGTGTCACAACCCCTGGTATGCCCAAACATGGGAGGAAGCCTACTGCTTCCTTTCTCTATCGGCTCGTCACAAGAGACCATCCAGACAGAAACCCAATATTTTTACTGTTGCCTTTGTTACATTTGTGTTGTATTTGTGCTGAAAAATAAATAAAGGGAGACTAGTATAGATCTATTTCAAGCTATTTAGCTCTCATCAGCTAGCCATACCCTTACTGGGATTCGAACCTGGGCTGTATTACATCTTAGGCAGATGTGTTAACCACTAAGCCACAAGGTTCTCCTCCTTTATCAGCTATATATGTATATATGTATATATATATGACAGTTACAGCATCCCAGGTTCATAGCATCATGGTTTGTGACTTTCCCAGTCAATGGGGGAATACAGATTCGCTTAACAACTGCACGATTCACTTAATGACCGTCTCAAAAAAGTAAATTGGGTGTGACTCGCTTGGTAATCCCCTTGCTTAGCAACGGAGAAACTTTGGTCCCCCATTGCGGTTGTAAGTCAAGGACGACTATAGAAAGCTGTAGCCAAGCGATCCCATTTTGCGATATTTGAAAATATTAAAAGACACCAAAACTATGTCATCCTGTGTTTCCTCCAGTGCCTTATTTTGTTTTTATGCATCCCATTAAATTTTCTCTCCTGGTTCAGAACTTGGGAGTGAATTAGGACTATGATTTTGGAAGAAACGTGTGATTAAGATTCCATATTTAATTAATATGTGAGACTATAAAAACAGGGGCAGCATTCAGAGGGGCTGAAGGGAGAAAGCGAATAGCGAAGTAACAAATACTTTGGACGTGATGTTAAATCAAACCTCTTTAGAATTCTGGCTTCTTGGGACGATGTAAACCTATTATTATTAATACAAGAGGCTTGGCCTTTGATGACAGCTGGAAGCCTCTGACTTGGTCTTGTATCAAAAGTCTCTGGTTTTGTTCTTTCCTGGCAAGTCAAAAATCACAAGCCAAGAATAAATCCTTCTTTATGCCACTGGGTTGTTAAGAGAGCAATAAGTTATCAGTCCCAGTTCGGTCGTAACTGTAAAGCAAGCCTGGGCAACATTATTAAGGTCAATAGCCACGCTTGATCTTTAAATGGCGTGCCCAGGGGGGGTCACCCTCCCAAAAACAGAGGGGGGCTAGGAGAAAAGCTGGGTTGAACTGCTTTTTCATTAAATCCAGTTAATCAAAGAGTTTGATTATGTATTTGGTAATGTTCTTCTGCTGTCCCTGATCACAATACAGGCAGTTCTCGACTTACAACAGTTCATTTATAGTGACTGCTCGAAGTTACGAGCACTGAAGAAAAGTGACTTATGACCATTTTTCACAGTTATGACTTTTCTAGCATGGGACACGGTGGCTCAGTGGCTAAGACGCTGAGCTTGTCGGTCAGAAGACATTTTTCACACTTAACGACCGTTGCATCATCCCCATAGTCAGGTGATCAGAAGTCAAAAGCTTGGCAACTGTCTCATCTTTACAACTGTTGCAATGACCTGGGGTCAGGTGATCAGTTTTGCTTCTGATGACCAAAGCCAGATTCACTTAACAATCTTGTCACTAACTTAACGATTGCACTGGTTCGCTGAACAACCGGTGCAAGAAAGGTTGTAAACTGGGGCAAAATTCACTTAACAGAGGTCTCAACTTAAGAACATTAATGTTGGGCTCAGTTGTAAGTCGAGGCCTACCTGCATCTTCAGAAAGTGAAAATGTGTGTGGGTGAGGAGACAGAGAGAGGAAGACAGAAACAGAGACAGAGAGAGACAAAGTAAGACACACACAGACACAGAGAAACAGAGAGACAGAGGAAGACAGGAAGACAGAAAGTGAAACAGACAGAGGGAGACAGAGAGAGAGAAACAGACAGAGACAGGAAGACACACACAGAGAGACACAGAGAGAGGAAGACACAGAGAAAGACAGAGAAACAGACAGAGAGAGAAGACAAACAGAGAGAGAGACAGAGCGAGAGAGACAGAGAAGACAAAGACATGAGAGAGAGACAGAAGAGAGAGACAGAGAGAGGGAGGCACAGAGAGGGAGAGAAGAACACACAGAGAGCGAAACAGAGGAAGACAGAGAGACAGAGAGAGGAAGACAGAGAGAGGGAGAGACAGAAGACAAACAGAGAGAGACGGAGAAGACAAAGACACGAGAGAGACAGAAGACAGAGACAGAGAGAGGAAGACACACAGAGAGAAGACAAACAGAGAGAGACAGAGCGAGAGAGACAGAGTGAGAGAGACAGAAGACAAAGACACAAGAGAGAGACAGAAGACAGAGAGAGGAAGACACAGAGAGAGAGAAGACAGAAACACACAGAGAGAAACAGAGGCAGAGAGAGGAAGATAGAGAGAAAGAGAGAGAGAGACAGAAGACAAACAGAGAGACAGAGAAGACAAAGACACGAGAGAGACAGAAGACAGAGAGAGGAAGACAAAGAGAGAGAAGACAAACAGAGAGAGACAGAAGACAAAGACACAAGAGAGAGACAGAAGACAGAGACAGAGACAGGAAGACAGAGAGAAAAGACAGAGAAACACACAGAGAGAAACAGAGGAAGACAGACACAGAGAGACCGAGACAGAGAGAGGGAAGGAGATGGTATTCATGTGATTAAAATTCAGAAGAGCTTGGAATAATTCCAGTTCGATGGCCTGGAACTTCTGTGGAGGGAGGAGAGGTTACATAAATAACAGGCCTGAGACTAAAATAATGAATGAAGGAGGACACCGTAGCCAGCCACTTTTGGTCACATTGCTGAGACCGAGGATGAGGTTGTGTCAACTTGCCTGTGACACTTCTCCAGCTGCAATTTGGCAGCCTTCGCACATAGCTCTCTAGCAAAGATCCTCCAGAAGACCAAACTGGTTCCTCCCGCCTTCGCTCTGGCTCATTCACACCTAGCTGCTTTCTCCATCTGTCATCCCGAGCATCTCTCTGGACACAACTCAACGGAGGGCCCTTCCTTATCCTCGGGCAATGCTTTTCTCGGAGAGGGGCAGAAAATCCTCCTCCTTTGAACCATTTAGAACAGGGGTCCTCAAACTTTTTAAACAGGGGGCCAATTCATGGTCCCTCAGACTATTGGGGGGGCTGGACGGGCTGGGTGGACATGACTAGGTGGCATGTGACCGGGTGGGTGTGGCCGATTTAGCAGTCCATTAAAAATACCCACAAATTAAACTTTAATTTGTTATGCTCTTGGGGGTGGAAAGCTGCCTTGGGTGTGCGTGAGTGAGGGACGTGTGTGTGTGTGTGTGTGTGTGTGTGTGTGTGTGTCCCCTTGGAGGCTGGGGTGGCCAAAAATGGGCCTGTTTTTTTTTTGTTATTAATAATATGTATTTATAACAATTTTTCCCTACTGTTGACAATATACTTGAAGATTGCTTTTTTAACATCCCATAGATCCATCTTATCTTACAACGGTCCTACTTCTTCTTCCCTCCCTCCCTCTTTCCTTCCCTCGTTTCTTCTCTCCTACTCCCCTTCCTTCCCTCCCTCCTTCCCCTTCCCTCCTTCTCTCCTTCCTTTCCTCCTTCCTTCTCTCCTACATTCCCTCCTTTCTTCTCTCCTTCTCTCCTTTCTTCTCTCCTTCTTTTCTCCTTCCCTCCTTCCTTCCCTCCTTTCTTCTCTCCTTCCTTCCCTCCTTCCCTCCCTCCTTCCTACCCCCCTTTCTTCTCTTTCTTCTCTCCTTCCTTCCTTCCTCCCCTTTCCCTTCTCTCCTTCCCCTTCCTCCCCTTTACCCTTCCCCTCTTCTTCCCATTCCTCCCCTCTTTCCTACTCTTACATTCCCTCCCATTCTTCCTCTGCCTTTCCCTTTCTCCTATTCCTCTCCTTTCTCCTCTCCTTCCTATCTGTTTTTTTGGTCTCCAGAAGGTGTGTGTGGGGGGGGGGAGAACTGGCAGATAGGTGGGATGATGGGGGTGGTTCCATGTAGGGCGGATTAATGGCTTCGGTGGGCCGTATCCGGCCTGCGGGCCGTAGTCTGAGTACCTTTGATTTAGAAAATGCTACTTGGCTAACAAAACGAAGCTTCCCCGGGAGACACGTTAAGCGTTTCTGTGCATCACGGAAGTCTGGTGTGTTTTATTGTGCGGGTGACCCTTGTAAATTCCCTGTGGAATTTCTGCCCTCGACTTACAGGTAGTCCTCGATTTACAGTGACAGTTGCGACCAGAATTTCCGACGCCGTGGTTGCTATGTGAGTCGTGCTATGAGACCTTTTTGACCTGGTTGCTAAGCAAATCGCTGCAGTCATTAAGTGAACCGTGCAGTCGTTAAGCGCATCTGGTTCCCCCCCTTGACATTGCTTTTTGGGAAAGGCTGCAAGTGGCAATCATAAGAACTGCAAGTGTTATAAATACATGCCAGTTGCCAAAAGTCCAAATTTTAATCATGCAACCATGGCGATATCTCAACAATTGTAAATGCGAATACCGATCGTAACTTTTCAGTGTTGCAAAAACTGAATGGATATAGGTTGAGGACTACCTGTTTATGGTATCTTGCCGTACACAGGCAGGCTAACCTGTATGCTTCTCTGTTGTGTGAAAAGACGAACGAGGGGGTGACATGATTGCAGTCTTCCAATATTTGAAGGGCTGCCACAAAGAAGAAACAGCCTGTTCTCCAAAGCACCTGAAGGCAGGACAAGAAGCAATGGGTGGCAACTAATTAGAATAGGATAGAATAGAATAGAATAGAATAGAATAGAATAGAATAGAATAGAAAAGGACAGGATAGGATAGAATAGAATAGAAAAGGACAGGATAGGATAGAATAGAATAGAATAGAAAAGGACAGGATAGGATAGAATAGAATAGAAAAGGATAGGATAGGATAGAATAGAATAGAAAAGGATAGGATAGAATAGAATAGAAAAGGACAGGATAGGATAGAATAGAATAGAAAAGGATAGGATAGAATAGAATAGAAAAGGACAGGATAGGATAGAATAGAATAGAAAAGGATAGGATAGAATAGAATAGAATAGAAAAGGATAGGATAGAATAGAATAGAAAAGGATAGGATAGAATAGAATAGAATAGAAAAGGATAGGATAGAATAGAATAGAATAGAAAAGGATAGGATAGAATAGAATAGAAAAGGATAGGATAGAATAGAATAGAAAAGGACAGGATAGGATAGAAAAGGATAGGATAGAATAGAATAGAAAAGGACAGGATAGGATAGAATAGAATAGAAAAGGATAGGATAGAATAGAATAGAAAAGGACAGGATAGGATAGAATAGAATAGAAAAGGATAGGATAGAATAGAATAGAAAAGGATAGGATAGAACAGAATAGAAAAGGACAGGATAGGATAGAACAGAATAGAAAAGGACAGGATAGGATAGAATAGAACAGAAAAGGACAGGATAGGATAGGATAGAATAGAATAGAAAAGGACAGGATAGGATAGAATAGAATAGAAAAGGATAGGATAGAATAGAATAGAAAAGGACAGGATAGGATAGAATAGAATAGAATAGAAAAGGATAGGATAGAATAGAATAGAAAAGGATAGGATAGAACAGAATAGAAAAGGACAGGATAGGATAGAACAGAATAGAAAAGGACAGGATAGGATAGAATAGAAAAGAAAAGGACAGGATAGGATAGGATAGGATAGAATAGAATAGAATAGAAAAGGACAGGATAGGATAGGATAGGATAGAATAGAATAGAATAATAGAGAAGAGAATTCTTTATTAGCCAAGAGTGACTGGACACACAAGGAATTTGTCTTTGGTGCAGATGCTCTCAGTGTACCTAAAAAGACAAGATACATTCGCCAAGAATCATAAGGTTAACCACTGAATGATAGTCATAGGGTATAAATAAGCGAATCAAATCATACTAGGAAACGATCAATAGAAATTGTAAGGATACAAGCAACAAAGTCATAGTCATAAGTGGGAGGAGATGGGTGATAGGGAGGATGAGAAGATTAATAGTAATAATGCAGACTCAGTACATAGTTTGACAGTGTTGAGGGAATTAGTTGTTTAGCAGAGTGATTGTGTTCAGGGGGAAACCTGTTCTTGTGTCTGGTGCGCAGTGCCCTATAGCGTCGTTTTGAGGGTAGGAGTTGAATCAAGGGGAGAAGCAACCGAGAACTAAGGAGAAATTTCTTAGCGGTGGGAATAATTAGCCAGTGGAACAGCTTGCCTCCAGAAGTTGTGGGTGCTTCTTCGTCACTGGAGGGTTTTTAAGGGAAGACTGGACAAGCCCTTGTCTGAAATGTATATAGGGTCTCCTGCTTGAGCCAGGGGGTTAGACTGGAGGACCTCCAAGGTCCCCCCAAGCTGCATTCTGATTGCTCCACCGACGGGTTGATTGATTGTGTGACCATCTTGCAAGAAAGAGAAGGAAGTTCAGGTTTCCATGAGCTGCCAGCATGTGGGGTGGATGTACCTTGTGGAGCGTGAGCGAGTGTGGGCGTTGTCCTTTATGCATAGTTGTCGTCCTCTTGCCCCCCCCTCCCCTCCCCACAATCGTGACCACTCTACCTCATTGTGTCCGCAGATAGTACAGTGCGTGCTGGGAGTGGTGTGTTTGTGTCTCTCTCCCTTCCCCCCCCCCCCTTCCATCCCACTCCTTTAACAATGGGATTCTCGCCCAGGGCCCAGCCTAGTCTGGCCTTGCGCCCAGATGTAGCGAGTGGGTATGTGGGGGTGTTCCTGTGCGTCTCCTCGCTTCACCTCATTGTCTATTGGCTGCCTGCTGGGCGCTGGATGGGGGGGGGACACACACACACTGGCTGTATCCCACCCACCCCCAGACATGAGCCGAAGCGGTATTTTGAGTCAGGCCTCGTGCAGGAGGAGATTGTGATGCTAAGGGAGGAGGCGAGGGTGAGTCATCGGGAGAGCAGCACGAAGTGGAGGAAGAGGAGGAGGAGGAGGCGGGGAGGGGCATGCATCACACAACTACACACCCCAGTCCAGACACACTGACATTCAGACATTCGCCCGTTCCCCTCCTGCATGCACTTCTCTTCCTCGCCACCCTGCCCCAGGGTAGGGAGATTATCCCAGGAATGCAGCTGTGCTGCAAGCTTTTAATCCCCAGCTGGGCTGCCTGCCAGCCACTAACTGCTTCGGTATCTACCAGCCAGCGAGAAACAGGAGTGACTCTCATTCAGTGGCACATTACGGGTGTGCACGCAACAATGGGCTTCTCATTTCGGAGTCTCTGCCTTCCTTTGCATGCCCGGCTGAACACATCTGTGCCCAAGCCAGGTGTGAAATAACGAGGCTGGCCTGCAGGGGTGTGTGGGTGTGTGGACAGCCAGCCCGGCGCTCACCTTAGCATGTTCAGACAGCCTTGGGTGTCAGCCGATCTGATGACCCCGGTCTCAACCTTCAACATAGGTGTGTAAACTTCAACAAGCCTTTATTCAGATGTGTGATGAGCTGATAAGAGAGGCAGAAAATTCTTTTAACATGCAGAAACACATAAGAGAAAAGGAAGGAATGTGTGGTGTATATTGTCCATGCCATTGAATGCATCTCTTCCCCCCCTCCCTCCCCTTAGCATTTTCCTCAGCTGGACGGGGCCCAGGAAGCATATTTCCCCCCCCCAGGTCAGATACAGGCAGTCCTCAACTTACAACCATTTCGTTTAGTGGCTGTTTGAAGTTACGACACTAAAAAAAGTGAACTTTTCACACTGATGGCTCTTTAAAATTCAGACAACTCGCACATGTTCACGGAGGTTGTTGCAAGATGGGGGTGAGGCGACCCCCTTTGGCGACCTTCGGACAAGCAAAGTCAATGGGGAAGCCGGATTCGTTTAACCACCCCGTTACGCACTTAAAAGCCGCAGTGATTTGCTTAACAGCGGTGGAAACAAAGGTCGTAAAATGGGTTAAAACGTATGGCCGGGGGGCTGTCTTGCTTTAGCAACAGGAAATGTTGGGCTCGTCGTGAGAGAGCCGAGGTGGCGCAGTGGTTAGAGTGCAGCACTGCAGGCTACTTCAGCTGACTGCAGTTCTGTAGTTTGGCGGTTCAAATCTCACCGGCTCAGGGTTGACTCAACCTTCCATCCTTCCGAGGTGGGTAAAATGAGGACCCGGATTGTTGGGGGCAATATGCTGACTCTGTAAACCGCTTAGAGAGGGCTGAAAGCCCTATGAAGCGGTATATAAGTCTAACTGCTATTGCTATTGCTATTATGTCGACCTGTCAAGTTTTGGAAGTTGGCGAGGTGGTCTCGGTGGTTCGTGTAAACTGTGACTCGATCTTAGGCCGGCTTCGTATATCCCGCAAACTCCGGTCTTCCTGGATTCTTCAATGTCCGAGCGTTCTGGGCCGCCCAGAGAAAAGTATTGTTTCGAGTCACCATTGTTGATGGAGCCGTGTGAAACTTTTTCCAGGGCTGGCTTTAAAAAAAAACAACCACCCTCACTCCAATTCAACCCCCCCCACACCCAGTTCTGCTTTACAAACCAATCCAATCAGAATAGGGCTGGAAGGGACCTTAGAGGTCTTCTAGTCCAACCCCCTGCTCAAGCAGGAGAACTCCACGCAATTTCAGATGTGGCTTCTTTCAAAGCCTCCAGTGATGCACAATTACTGCAGGCAAACTCCGGTTAATTGTTCTCTTCTGCAACTTGCTCTGTTTTCCCCCCAATCTCCCCCCCTCCCCAATTTGTCCCCCTCCTCTTGTGCCCCCCCTTCTTCGCCACTCCCGCGTTGCTCTCCTCCTGCACCCCCCTCCCTGCCTCCCTCCTTCCCACGTTGCCCCCCTTTTTATTTTTGCTGTCACCGCCCCTCCTTTCCCCTTAGCCACCTCCCTCTTCTCCTCTTCCCCCCCCTCTTTCAGGCGTCATCTTTCCCTCGCCCATTCCTTTCCTTCCCCCCCCTCCGCCGGGCGTGGTCTCTCCCTCTCCCAGGGTTCTGACGAGGGAGCGAGCGAGCGAGCCCGAGGCGGTAGAGTAGAAAAGACCAAAGCGAAGGGGAGGGGGGGGAAAGAGCTGGAGTAAACCGCAGCCAATAGGCTTCTCTTTGTCCCCGTGACTCGCTCTGGTTTTTTTTGCATATGACTGAC
Source organism: Thamnophis sirtalis (assembly GCF_051295495.1). Lineage (NCBI taxonomy): Eukaryota > Metazoa > Chordata > Lepidosauria > Squamata > Natricidae > Thamnophis > Thamnophis sirtalis. The sequence continues at coordinate 5,993,263 of NW_028261393.1, forward strand.
ATTCCAGCGGCGGCCAATGGGAGGCCGCCTGGTGCGCGCGGGTTGACGGGCGGGGGGGGGAGAGAGAGAAAAAAACCCGGGAGGACGGGGAAGGGGGGGTGCTTCATTTGCATGTGAATGACCCGACGTTGGAGGCAGCCAATGGCCTGCCGAGGGCTAATTGGGCATGCGTGACGGGGCTGGCGGTGCGCGCGCCCTGGTGTGTTTGTGTATATGTGTGTGTGTGTGTGTGTATGAGGCAGGGCGAGCCAGGAGAAGGGAGGGGTGAGGGCGGGGGGCCGCCCTTGTTTGTAGCCCAGAGCGGCGGGGAAAGGAAAGGAGGAGGAGGAGGAGGAGGAAGGAAGGCGGGAGAAGGCAGTGAATGGTGTTTGGTTACAACCGGAGGGGACGGCGCGACAGGCGGAGCGGTAGCGACAGCCTCCTCTCTCCTCCTCCTCCTCCTCCTCGCCCCCTCCCTCCGCCACCAGCAACCGCCCGCCTGTAGCCGACAGCCCAGCCAGAAGAGGAAGCGGAGGGGCGGCGGCGGAGGGACGGAACAGCCGGACAACTTGGAGCCCTCGCTCTTCCTCCCTCTCTCTCTCTTTCCCCCCACCCCTCCGCGCGCTTTCCTCCCTTTTCCCTGCGCGCGCCCTTTAATCCTGCCCGGCTACGGTCGCTGCTTCTGCTGCTGCTGCTGGCGGGGGACGGAACAGGCGAAGCGGCGGCGGCGGCGGCTTTTCCCTCTGCCGCTGCTCCCTTTTACTACCCCTTCCCCCACTTTTTTTCCCCCCTGGGGAGGGCGGACGAAGAGGGAAGCCCTCCCCACCCCGCTGGACGGTCCTTTGGCACAGCCCCCCCCCTCTTCCGACCTTTGGAAAACTTGGGCTGCCTGTGCTTGCACACACCTTCCTCTCCTGCACACCCACACCCTTGCACACCCGACCACCTGGTCGCCTCCTTTTCTTCCCCACCCCAAATATGCCTTCTGACTTACCCCACGCTGCCCGCCAGGCTGGGACCCAGAGGCGCTGCACCTGCCAGGAGCATCTGAACAGGCCGTAGGAGAAGAAGAAGAAGACGGCGGTCACCCCTCCTGCTCTTTTATTGCATGGTGGTGGTGGTGGTGGTGATGGTAGCAGCAGCAGCAGCGGCTGATCTTTAGAAAGGTGGACCTCCAACGGGCCTGCTTTCCACATGGATCCAGATAAAGCGTGCCCCTGGTCCCGAGGAGAAGGAGGACCGACCTGCTGACCTCGTCACACATCTTTCAAATCTACCTCAGAAGCTGCCTGTGATTTGCCTGGGCCACGCCTCCTCCTCCTCATTCCTGGGGAGGGAGAGTGGGGAGAATGGTCTCCAGACAGGCTCGCTGAGAGACCACCACCCCCTGTCATCTTGCGCCTTGGCGATGTTCTCCACCGAAAGACCCCCGGCAACGTTGCCCCCTTTGCCATCCAGGGGGTTAGGCATGTTCGGTTAGTGCCTTGTGGGGTGTATGTATATACATATATATGTCTGTGCATGGAGAGAGAGCGGGAGGCGAGAGGGGCAGGGCGATCCCTGAGTTGAGCTGCATCCCGTTGAAACGATGAGTGGTGTGATGTGACGGTGGTAAGAGCCCCCTCTCCCCAAAAGGGGTGGCCTTTAACCTTGGTTGTATCAGGTCCTGGCTTGTCTGCTATTTAATTTTGTGCTGATTGGGGTTTGAGTCCCGTGCAGTAGAAGAAATGGGAATTAGCCTCAAAATATCCTAGTCTTAATAAACCTACACCGGGGTTCCCGTTTTTTCTAATTCATCCGTTCGGTACAAAGACTTGAGCTTTGGATGTAACGTTTTGGCTTATTTTTGCTGTCCCGTGATGGACATTGGGATCTTGTTACCCAGAAATTTCCCAGATTTACTTACTTACTTACTTTTTTTTTTGTTTTTTTGGAGTGGGAGATGTGATTGATTTAACAGAAGTTCTTCAATTCCAGTGGTCCGGGATGTTGTTAAAACGCGCAGTGGGTGAACTGAAGTGACAGTTCTGTTTGTGCACATGGCCATTCATAGTCCGTCCTCGTGGATGGGATGAGAAGTGGCAGGACAAGGCCAGCGCAAAAGCGCACAGTACTTTTGATTTTGTACAGTTTGTTTACATGCGGTGTTAGATGCTGTTTTTTTCCCCTCTTTATAGAAATCAAACGTGTCCGTAGATTGCAGGATAGAGTTAACGGTTATATAAATTGTGACATAAGTGGGATTTGAATCCACGTTTTTTAGACCCTTCCTTTGTGTGTGAACACAGCGTTTGTAAACTCGGGCAGTTGTTTCTGGTGACTAGACGTAGAAGAGACTCTTAAATCTTGTATTCAACTTGTATAGCTTCAAGTGTGTGCAGTATTGTTATTTTTTGCCACATGTTTTTGGTAGTTTGATGCTGCTTCAATCTCGGAAGCTGAATCTTAATTCTTTGCTGGGGTGGGTGGGAGTAGTGCTAGGACGGCTGATGGCCTCTGGTTGTTGTATTTAAGATCTTGTTGTGTGTGTGTGGGGGTGTTTCTTAATGTTTCTGGCCCTTGTTTCTACTCCCCTCCTTCCTTCCCCCTTTAATCCTTCCTCCTCCTGCACAGGGATGTGGTCACCAGCCGAGGACAGGAAGCGACTGAGCCAGCGCTTCCCGGCAGAGTCCCCGACCACGATGCACTCAGTGCTTTTAATAATTGAGTTAACTTTACTCGCAAGTGCAGGGAGGGGAGGGGGGGGGGAAGCAGTGCAGCCGATCCATTAGGGACTACAAGGGAGGGAAGAGGAAGGTTGGGGAAAAGAGGTATTTCGTTTAGTAGGTAATGTGTGCCCTGTTGGAGCAGGTCTTCTGCTTCTCTCTGGGAGCAAAGTCAAGCCCCTTCTTCTCCCCCCTCCCACATTTAATCACCAAAGCAAAGTTTTAGTCTTCTGAAAGTACTTCAAAGGGGTTTTAACCCTTCCCCCCTCCCCAGGAATCCAATTACAGATGCGATCTGTAGCAAAGGTGATCTGAGCCCCTTCAGCCGTCAAGCTGCTTACTAGTATATATCTCAGGCAAATTAAGAAATCATCTGCCCCATTATCTCTCTTCGTCATCTTCTGAATGGGGATGCCAAGACTGAACCTCTGCCTTCTTTGCGCACGCAAAGCGGTTTGGGTTCGGTCCCTAACCTTCCTATTGACTGAAATGCTAAGGGCAGGGGTGTCCTTGTGCTGGGGAGGCCTTTAACCCTTCCAACGATCCCTTTTACTATTCTCTCTCTCTCTCTCTCTCTTTTGTTGTTGTGCATTCAGTCATTTGTGCAGTCTCTGGGAATGGGACACCCTTCACTCCCTAGACTAGAGTGTAGCCGAAACGTGGTTGTTTCAGGGTTGCCGAATCTTCCTTTATCCACCTCTGGGTGTTCCTGGCAAGTCCTGTGTTAATCCTGCGTTGGGATGATTGAGACCAGTTTGTGGCTCCTGCCCATCACACTGAATGCTCTTATAGCTTTGGATGATTGAAATCAATAGGACTGATCTGCAAAGGCTGCAGTGCAATCAGTGTTGGGTTAAGGGTTGTTGTTTTGTAAACATTGCGGTCATGGTCTGTTGCCCCCCCCCCCCCATGCAAAACTCTGGTCCGTTCCCACCTGTTGCTGTGTTAAGCTGTAGTTTCACAGTTAAGAGCACAGGTAGTCCTCGGCGTACAGCCACAATGGAGCCCAGAGTTTGAAGTGTTACGTAAGACATCCGTTAAAGTGAGTTTTTGCCCCATTTTTTGTGACCTCTCTAGCCACCGTTCTTAAGTGACTCACTGCCGTTGTTAACTTCGTGACCCGTCAAAAGCGTGGAGGACAAAATCGCGCTCGACGAAAGCGCGCATGTGACGTCATCACAGCGCGACGAAAACAATTAAAAATTGAAATAAAATTAAAATTAAAACAAGCCGATTCACATAAAGGTAAGGGTTAGGGTTAGGTTAAGGGTTAGGGTCAGGTTTAGAGCGTTAGCGTTAGGTTTAGCGTTAGGTTAAGGGTTAGCGTTAGGTTTTTCGTTACATTAACGGTTAGGTTTAGGGTTAGATTTAGGGTTAGATTTAGGATTAGGTTTAGGGTTAGGTTTAGGGTTAGGTTTGGGGGGGTTAGGGGAACGTTTTAGCTTTATTTTTACATTTTTCGATCACAGCGCCATGTTTTTGTCGCGCTGTGATGACGTCAAATGCGCGCTTTCGTCGAGCGCGATTTTGTCCTCCGCGATTTTGTGGTGGAACCGTTAACTTACTAACAGGGTTGTTGCATGAATCTGGCTTCCCCATTGACTGCTGGTCAGAAGGTTGCAAAAGGGGATCCCATCATCCCCGGGACACAGCAACGGTCATAAAATATGAACCGGTGGCCAAGTATCGTGAGTTTCGATCCCATGACCGCGGGGTTTGCTGCAAAGGCCGTAACTCTGGGGGAAAAAAAAGGTCACGGGGGCCGTTGTAACTGTGAACGGTCACTTAAAACGAACCGTAGTAAGTCTGTATTGACGAGGGAATGCTGCTTATTGGCAATGGGAGGCTGTTGTGAGATGTGGTTTTGAGGGTGTTGTAACCTCTGTGTGTGTGTGTTTTTGTGTATGTGTATTCAGGCCCGTCTTATTTGTCCCTTTGCCTTGGCCTTTTCCTGGACACCCCAAGAAGGAAGGGTTGCTCGGCTTGATTATGGGGGCAGCAGGAACCGCTGGGAGGGCAGGAGAATTGGCAAGGTTCTTCATTTCGGCTCTAAATTGCCTGCAAGTCGGATCTGACCACCCCTGTCTTGTCTGCACAAAAGAGCCCACTCCCCCAAGCCCCCCCCCCCCGTATAGAGTCCGGTCGTGTTTGGCGATCTGTGCCCAGCACCGCGTGATCTCCTGAGGATGCTCCCAAGCTTTCCAGTTGGGTGGAAGCCAAATGGCTTGGCTGCCCCAAGTGAGCGTGGGAGTCTGAGCAAGCAGGGCCCCTCAGCCTCTCCCTCCCCTTCCCCTCCTGCAGCTGTAAAATTCCTTTGCCTGGCTTCCAGCTGGGAAGGGCGGAGGACGGCCATGGTTGCTTCCTGGCAGGCGGAGAAGAAAATCTCCCCCTGGCCCCCTTCCTGGGGGGGACGGATGGGGGGGACGGACTCAAGTGACTAGTGATAAGGCATGGCACAAACTGCGAGTACCAGGACCGAAAATTGTAGAGGAAAAACAAAGGCATCCCTGCCCAGGGAAAGGAGGGGAAGTTTTAAAGGGAAGGGAAAGCAGCTTAGTCCAAGTTCCCTAGTAACCCAACTCCCGTCAGTTCTGGCCTCCTGTTTGTGCCATGCCATCGAACCTCGCTCTGTTTCTATTCTCTCTTTTCTTCGAATTACCGGCCTGACGAAATAACTTTGTGTGTGTGTGTGTTTTTTTTCTCCCCACTTCCCTCCAGTGTGGACAAATGTGGAGCCTCGATCTGTGGCAGTGTTCCCATGGCACTCACTAGTGCCCTTCCTGGCTCCCAGCCAGCCAGATTCCTCCGTACAGCCCAGTGAAGGCCAGCAGCCTGTCAGTCACCCGTCCACGTCCAATCAGAACAAAGGTAAGGTGGGCCAAGGGGGAAAAAAACAAAGAGAGCGTTTGCACAGATTTCCCCCTAAAGTCTTTTGAGTAGGAGGACCGTCAGACTCTCTGGGAGTGAAGGGACGCCTTTGCTTGCACAAGCAAGCAAGGGAAGCTTTGTGATAACCCTAACTCTGTGGAAGCAGCTCCCTGATCCCAACCTTGGCGTTGATGTTTTCAGAACCTCCTGAATCGGCTGCGGTGGCCCACGAACTCCCCGGGTTGTCTTCGGAGGCCGATAGTGCAGGGAGGCCGACCCCCTCGCACCCGGACAGCCCCACTCCAGTTGCCCAACCTTCTACGGTGATTCCAGGGGGAAGTGGAGGTCCGCCTCAGCATGATGATGACCTCCCAGGGCACCCACGCCTGGACAGCGAGACAGAGAGCGACCACGACGACGCGTGAGTGTCCCTCTTTTGGGTTGTTAACATCTCTCATTAGGCCGCTCGGACACCAACCCTTCGTAGCGGCACTTTCTCCTGTTCGATTTGGCAGCCTTTTCGCACGGTTCGTGTTTTTCACGGTGATCCTTTCCCGCTGGATTCCGGGAGGGTTGCCGGTTGTGATTTGAAGTGTAGTGGGAATTGGACGTGCCGCTAGAGGCAACTCCTTGAGGGAATGAAATTGAGCCATGCCTAGGAGAGAACACCTCGGGAAGGAAGCCACAGGGGAAATAGAAGCAGGAGTGGATGGAGGGTGTGGTCAAAAAAAGCCCAGGTGCTGGTTGCGACAGAAATTGACCCCTTCCCTGCCTCCTTCTTCGTAATGTGGGAAGGAAGGATCAGAGAGAAGGAAGGAAGGAAGGATCAGGGAAGGAAGGATGGATCAGAGAAAGAAGGAAGGATCAGAGAGAAGGAAGGAAGGAAGGATGGATCAGAGAAAGAAGGAAGGATCAGAGAGAAGGAAGGAAGGATCAGGGAAGGAAGGATGGATCAGAGAAAGAAGGAAGGATCAGAGAAGGAAGGAAGGAAGGATGGATCAGAGAAAGAAGGAAGGAAGGGAGGATCAGGGAAGGAAGGAAGAAGGAAGGATCAGAGAGAAGGAAGGAAGGCTTAGGAAAGGAAGGATGGATCAGAGAAAGAAGGAAGGATCAGAGAGAAGGAAGGAAGGATCAAGGAAGGAAGGAATGGGTGTGGTGCCCAGAAGTGTTGAAGACTGCTGGGAGGTCTCTGGGATAGGGGGGCAGAAAATGGGGGTGCTGCCTTTGGGCCTTCACCTGATGTTTTCATACCTAGGTTCCTATCCATTTCATCTTCTGAGATCTCAATCCCACTACTGCCAGGCAAGCGGCGCACCCAATCTCTGAGCGCACTGCCGAAAGAGCGCGATTCCTCTTCCGAGAAGGATGGCCGCAGTCCAAACAAGGTGGGGGGGCTTTCTTCTTTTTCCCCCTTCTCCTTTTCCATCTCCTTCACCCGCTTTGTAGGGAAACTATTCCAGGAAAGAAAAAAAAAAAGAGTCTTCGGCCACCCTTTGCTTTTCTTTGCGAAAGCGTCCTATCAAAAATATTCATTTTGTCCGCCTTCAGGGGGTAACGTAACCGTGGCTCTTTTTCCTACGTTCCCTCTCTTCTCTTTTTTTGGCAGAGAGAAAAGGACCACATTCGGCGGCCAATGAATGCTTTCATGATATTCAGCAAACGACACCGGGCCCTGGTGCACCAGCGGCACCCCAACCAAGACAACCGTACCGTCAGCAAGATCCTGGGCGAGTGGTGGTACGCTTTGGGGCCCAAGGAGAAGCAGAAGTATCACGACTTGGCCTTCCAGGTACGGCCTCCTACCGAGCCTTGGTCAGAAAGTGAGGTCAAGGGTCCCGAGCCCTGGCTAGGCGTGTGCCATTGCCTTATTAGCTCAGCCGGCAAGGCTGGCGTAATTCAGGCTCAGTGTTGTCCGGTGTTCTGCCTCTGAGAAGTGACTGCAGCCCGTTTCCAAGCAAGGCAGGAAATACGATGACAGCTCGGATTGAATGAATCATCCAATATCGGCATTTCAGCAGAACTTCTCAGTTCCCAGAAAATCCTGGCTTTTGTGCAATTTTAAACAATGACTTTTATCTCCGACGGCAGAGTGTAGATGAAGCTTCGGTGAAATCTCAGAATTGGCCGTAGGAGATCTCCCAATGTTGGCCAGCAAGGCTGTCTGTCACGCTTGGAAACCCATCTTTTGCAGTGGGCCTCAAGGCTGCCAAATATTTTACTGTGGGAGACTGGTGGGGGGGGGAGTTTATATGGAGCCTGGGAGCTTTGTAGTCAAAATAACATTCCTTCTCAGAGAGTCACGGTCAACTTACCCCCACTGGGAGGAATGTCTTTTGGGACAGTGACTGATTTGACCGTGTGGGTGCTGGAACTTTCAACTGAGTGGGGAAAACCTGGAAACTTTCAGATTCGGGTTTCCCCAGATGTGCCAATATGATATCTCTAATCAAATGGAACTTTGAGGAGCCTCAAGCCTCGGAGTCTTCTTTCATTTGGGGGTCTTAGTTGGGACCCTGACACCATCATCGGTTTAGATAGGAAACCGGCTTCACACTGGGTGAAGCCTTGCAGCTTGATGGGAATTACGCAGATATATGGATTTATGGAGGTTGTGGCTTCACAGCGGTTGAGAATCTTCCACAGTGTGGAATCTCTGCAGCTGGAGCAACGACTGGTTTCCCAGCTTAGCCCTCCAACATCTGGAATCTCTCCACTTGCAGTCTCTCTCTCGTTCTCCCCCGTCTTCCTCTCTCTCTCTCTCTCTCCTCACTGTTTTCTTCCCTCGTCTTCTCCCAACCCCAAGGTGAAGGAGGCCCATTTTAAAGCACATCCCGACTGGAAGTGGTGTAACAAAGATCGGAAGAAGTCCAGTTCGGATATCAAAACTGCCGGGCCAGGCAGCTGCCCCAAGGAGATGCGTGAACGCAGCATGTCGGAGACAGGTACGGTTAACGCTTACTGGAGGTGAGCGCCTTTCATGCCACCAGCCATCCGCTAGTGCAGTGTTTTTCAACCTTGGCGACTTTAAGTCCTGTGGACTTCAACTCCCAGAATCCCCCAGCCAGCAGAGCTGGCTGGGGAATTCTGGGAGTTGAAGTCCACAGGACTTAAAGTCGCCAAGGTTGAAAAACACTGCGCTAGTGGGCTTCCTCTAGACCAGTGGTAGTCAACCTGGTCCCTACCACCCACTAGTGGGCGTTCCAGCTTTCATGGTGGGCGGTAGGGGTTTTGTCCGATACTAAAGCACTTTTCTTTTTTAAAATTTAATTGACTTTAAAAAAAAATCATAGCATTATTTAAAAACATTTTCATTAGGTTTTCATAAAATCACCATTACTGTGGAACTGGTGGAGGGTTAGAAAATTTTACAACTAACAGAGATACAAAAGTGGGCCGTAGGTATAAAAAGGTTGACTACCCCTGCTCTATCCTTTTTGTTGTTGTGTGCAGAAATTACGCCTGCACACACGCACACACAGCGCATATGCGCGCCTACACCCATAATGCAATGTGCTTGTGACATCCCCCTCCCATGGATGTGCATGCGACCTTCCTCATGCGCCCTGCCCCGCGCATGCACACGCAACTCCCTTTGCAACATCGCTTTGGGCCTGGAAGGGACCTCTGCACCAACCTGGAAGTCAAAATGGGGCACGGGGGATGCTGTGCGAGGCCCCAAAAGGCAATGCAAGCACCCCCTGCACATGTTCCCCTCCCCCACCCACACGTGTGTGTGCATCCCCCCCGCATGTGCCCCGCCCCACAAGCATGCGTGGCAGACACCCACAGACCAGCTGGCCCGTGGGTGGCGCGTGCCCATGTGCGGTGGAGCTGGGCTGGGGCGACGGCCGGCGTGAGGGCTCTGAGTGGCACCTGTGGCATGTGTGTGGCCTCTAAACTTTCCTTACTTTTTTCCTCTTTTCCTTTCATCAGTTGCTTCTGAAATGCTGCTGGGCCCAGATGTTAAGGCAGGCGTCATGGGATCTGGGCACTGCCACGGGGAGCGAATCCTGTCCTCGGCACCTGATGCTCAGCGCCCACGGGCCTTTTCCCACAGTGGTGTGCATGGCATGGACAGTGACCGGGACAATCAGGTGTTGCAAGAGCTTACCCAGGTAAGTCAGCAAAGGAACCACAACGGGAAATCGAAGAAAATTCTTCTGGGATGATTTGGGATTGGTTTCCTAGATATTATATAGACTGGCCTACTCTTCTCTTTAACCTCACTGATTAAACCTAACATTATTTTGGAGGGTTTCCTGGAGGCTCAGAAAAAAGGGGTTTAAGGAATGCAGGCGATCTTGGAATGTCAGGTTGTCCATCATAATTTAAGATTTCTGTCCATCTGCAGTCTTCCATTATGTCCTTAGATTGCATCCTCTCCCTCCCTTCCTCCATCCCTCTCTCTCTCTCTCCCTCTCTCTCTCTCTCTCTCTCTCTCTGCTTGTCGATCAGAAAGGTTGGCTTTCTTTTGTTCTTCTATCTGTCTATCATCCATCCATCCATCCATCTTTCATCTATCTATATCTATCCATCATCTATCTATCTATCTATCTATCTATCTATCTATCTATCTATCTATCTATCTATCTATCTATCTATCTATCTATCTATCTATCTATCTATCTATCCATCCATCCATCCATCCATCCATCCATCCATCCATCCATCCATCCATCTTTCATCTATCTATCTATATCTATCCATCCATCATCTATCTATCTATCGATCTATCGATCTATCGATCTATCGATCTATCGATCTATCGATCTATCGATCTATCGATCTATCGATCTATCGATCTATCGATCTATCGATCTATCTGGTGGTTCAGTGGTTCGATTTTTTAATTTTATCTATTCTGATGAGACGCTGCGTAATGGAGTGAGCTCCCGTTACTTGTTACTTGGAACTTCAATTGTACCTGGAAACGAATTGGCAGCCCTTTATAGGGCTTGGCATATCGGTGTTCTGTGCGCTGAGTGCAAACACCCCCCCCCCCCCGAAGATATTGTCTTCACCGACCATTAGAAGTTGCCTCTCCGTGTCTTTAACAGTTGACTCTCTTGGTGTTTCAGATTTGCTCGGGACAGTCTCCGTATGCCAGCGGGAAGGGTCAGTATGGGGGGCTGGGCCCCTCAGGGTCCCCCTTCGCAACCCCAGGCGAGGGTCCCCGTCATTCCCTGCACCCACATTCCTCCCGTGCCTCTCGTTCTCAACGCACCACCAGTGAGGACATGACCAGTGACGAGGAGCGCATGGTGATCTGTGAGGAGGAAGGGGACGATGATGTCATTGGTGAGGACCACACACCTGAACTGCTCCTGCACTTTTGACCTTAAATCAGAAGTCCGGTAGCTCTCTCCTGCAGGTCAAGGAGAGTCAAAGGAAAGAAACAGAAGCCGGGGACATTTTGAGAGAGGCTTTCAATCGTTTGAAGAAATACGACTTCAATATTTCTTAAACGCCCCTTTAAATTCCCTATACACAATACAGGTAGTCTACAACTTACGACCATTCACTTAGTGACTGAAGTTCCGACAGACCCCAAAAAGGGTACAATCCAGATTCAAAGAACTAGGTAGCTGCAATTTATAATGTTTTTTTTTTTAACCAGAAATTAGCGCTTATTTCTGATTTTTGGCAAAAGGCAACAATAGCAATAGCAGTTAGACTTATATACCGCTTCATAGGGCTTTCAGCCCTCTCTAAGCGGTTTTACAGAGTCAGCATATTGCCCCCACAGTCGTGGTCCTCATTTCACCCACCTCGGAAGGATGGAAGGCTGAGTAAATCTTGAGCCGGTGAGATTTGAACCGCCGAACTGCAGATAGCAGTCAGCTGAAGTGGCCTGCAGTACTGCACCCTAACCACTGCGCCACCTCGGCTCTTGTGCCGAGGGCCGTTGTGAATGATGGGTTTCCTTAGCAACCACAAATTCACTTCACCACCGTGTTGATTCATTGAATGACCACTGCAAAAATGTCATCAAACGGGGTCGGTTGTATGATAAAATCCACTTAACTGACACGATTTGCGATTTATTATGGTCATAAATTGAAGATTATTTTCATCCAAAGATTTAACTGTACTTTTTAATTTTATCTATTCTGATGAGACTCTGAGGGCAATTAAAGGGATTCTTAGGGCTTCAATCCCTTTGCCTGCTTTATATTACGAGTAGCTGATTTCTGAAAAATGGCTCTCCAGAAGCTAAAAATCTAATTCTGCCAAGTAGAGAGACGAACAGAGGGTGAGATCAGGGAGAGAGGTAAAATAAATACTGGTGGATAGAAGATGTTAGCGCCCCCTTGGATTGCCTTGGCTACATAGTTTTGACATTTGCAAACGATAGCTAGAAATTAAAAGGTGCTTCTTTTTTTTAGCACCAAGATCCTCTGTGAACATTTTCATCTTGTTAACACTCTTAATACGTGAACCACTTTAAAGAGCTGGTTTGCTTGAGCAACTTTTTAACCATGATCTGGATGACTGAGAATCTCCACAGCTGTCTGAATGCAGCATTTCAAAGCTAGATGCTGGGCAGTTAGGAACCAGGCATTTCTGCTTCCCCTCTGCCTTTACAACGGTTTCTTCTGCCCATAGTTATTTGCCGACTGTCACCTTCATTTCCTGCGTTTAATCGGTTCTTTGATCCAGTCCGTTCCGCTGAGTACCTGAAATCCTCCTTTAGAAAAACCTAAGATTCCTAATACCGTGTTTCCCTGAAAATCCGTCCTACCCCAAAAGTAACTCCTAGCTTGATTTGTTTAAATGTGCACCAGGGCTGGGTTCCGGTAGTCACTACTGCTGGTTCACTTGTGGGTGCACCGCCCCGTGCATGCGCAATGCAATTAAAATTCCTCTGTGCATGTGCAGAAGCAAAAAAACCAAGGTGGCGGTGCCAGAGGAGAACCAGTTCAGGGGCGTGGCAGGCCTGGGTCGCTGCCAGTTCTAGTGACCCAGGCCGCCAAACCACTAGCAGTTCAGCCGAACTGGGCCGAACTGGTAGGAACCCACCACTGACATGCACCCCATATAAGTCCTACCCTCAAAATAAGCCCTAATTAAGACCCCCGCCCACTCCAGGGTGCACGGGTAAAAATTAAGCTTGGGGGGGGGGGATGGAGCTGCCCTTCGAACAGTTGTAGCAAGGCCTTTCGTACCTCGGCCCATTTCTTCTGCAGCCGGCAAGGCTTTCCTGCAGGCCTCTGAAGCCAATAACAGATCTCCAGCTCCATCTGGAGCTCTGTTATCGGCTGCAGAGGCCTTCGCTGGCTGAAGAAGTTCCTGAAAGCATCTGACAGCGACAAGGAGGCCAGGGACGAGGCACGCAAGTGAGGTGAGTCGGGGGCTGACATCCCCCTCCTCCTGAAAATAAAACCTAGTGCCTTTTTTGGTGGCAAAAAATATATATAAGACAGGGTCTTATTTTCCGGGAAACACGGTATGTGCCCTGGGACACGCATGCTTCCCTCCCGAATCCCTGTTCTATTGAGCTTGCCTTTGCAGTCAGCAGATCTGCAGTAACACTATCTCCTGGCAGCCACCCTCTCTGCCTCTCATCCTGGAGAGTTTTCATAGGGGAAGTGAGCTGGGGAGACAGTGTCTTGCTGACTCATTGCTTTCCTCCCGCAGCTGAAGATGGGTTCAACCCAGCTGACGTCGACTTGAAGTGCAAAGAGCGAGTGACGGACAGCGATAGCGAAGGATCCTTAGGGGATGAACCTGACACCAAGGTGTGTGAGTGGCAAGAGGCAGGCTTAGCGCAGAAGCTTTTAAGTGCACCGATAAGTACAGAAATCCATCCCAGCTCCTACCCACCGGGCAGTTTTGAAAGTAGGCAAATGCAAGTAGATAAACGGGTACCACTTTGGTGGGAAAATAAGAGGGACTTGAAAGGAGCCCCCCTCGGATTTTCCGGGGGCAACGGTGATGTCACTGGCTAATCCTTTCAACCCGAAAGTGCATTGGGAGATGAGCCCCACATGAATGTAGTAGTAACAGTAATACAGAAATGGGGAGGGATCACAACTCAGGGGCATGAAAAGGCCATTCTGACTATGGAGTTCTATTTGAGCCTCTCTGTTTGGGAACATATCACCTTATATTAACCCACGTGTCGTTCTCGTGCATCTGATAGATTGAAGCGGGAGAAAGTCTTGCCCCCAATTCATCTCGGTAGCACTAGCGCTTAGACTTATATACCACTTCACAGGGCTTTGCTGCCCTCTCTAAGCGGTTTACCAAGTCAGCCTATGTCCCCCAGTAATCTGGGTCCTCCTTTTACCGACCTCAGAAGGATGGAAGGCTGAGTCAAATTGAGCCAGTCAGAATCAAACTGCCGGCAGTCGGCAGAATTAGCTTGCAATACTCCATTCTAACCACTGGGCCGTGATGAGACTCAAGCTGGGACCTGATCAGTTTCAAAGCTGGTCTTTGTCAGGCAGAACATCATGGAAAGGATTTTCCCTGTTTTTAAGAGCATTCCCCTTTGCTTGTAGGACTTTGGACGGAAGCTCTTCGCCCCGGTGATCCGGTCAGCAGCCCTGCCTCCTTCTTCTGCCGCCTTCGCCCCATGTCGCCCACCCCCTCCTCTGGACTTGGAGCCACCCCCACCGCCCCCACCCCTACCGCCCCCTCACAGTCACGAGGAGCAGCCCCCACCCAAACCTTACAGTTCCTTCCAGATGTCCCCCAGCACCTTCAAGTCCCAAGACTCGCACGGAGCGCTCCGTCCCCACAACACCCCAACCAAGCGCTTGGAGGCCCGCTTTGACCCAGCGGCTGCCCCCTACAGGCGGAAGAGAGTGGACAGCGCGGGCGGTCCCCAGGGGCCTCCTGAGGCCGGAACAACTCCCCTCTCTGTCCCCGCCCACTCCGTCATCTCTCCGCCCAGCGGGGCGATGCAGACGCTGGTGCTTCCGGATTCGACCCGCTTGTCCACTGGCACCGTGCTGGTGACCGCCCCATCCCTCAGCACCCCGAGCATGGGGGTGATCGGCTACAGCGGATCGCCCAGCTTGGTCCGGACTGCCTCCACCGTGGTCACCAACGTGGTCAAGCCCGTTAGCAGCACTCCTGTACCTATTGCCAGCAAACCTTTCCTGCGGGCGACGGGGGAGGTGCTGCCGCTGGTCAGCCCCCCGCCGTCCGACGGCAGTGCGAAGGCCGAAGGGATTTCCGTCGGCCGGCTCGGCTTGCTCTACACCGATAAAAAGACGCCGCAGGCCTCTGCCATGGCTGGGATCCAAGCCACCTCTCCTCACTTAGTCGCTGGACCGCTTCTGGGCCAAAGCTTGGCTGCGGTGGGGAAGTGCCCTCCCACCCAAGGAAGTGTCGTGACCAATCTCCTGGTAGGAACCCAAGGTTACAGCCAAGCCAGCGGTGCCGGAGGAGCTGGCGTCCCCGTGACTGTTTTGCCAACGGGGGCCATTGCCCAGCAGCCTTCTGTCCAGTTCATCACCCAGAATCCCTCCGGACAGAATGGGCCGGTGCCACTTAGCATCCTGCAGCCCCAAGGCATTTTTTCGGGCGCAGCAGGAAAAGCTGGGAGCATCACTCAGGTTCAGTACATCCTACCTACCTTGCCTCAGCAGCTTCAGGTGGCCGGGGGGAAGATTCCAGCAGCAGCAGGCACACCCGCGGCCGCCAGCATTCACTTCACCCTGCCTCCCCCCAACGGGAAAGTCATCACTGCCCCCCAAGCCATCCCCATCATCCAGCCCGCCCCGGGAAGCAACAGCAACAGTGTTACCGTCATGTCCTCGGCACCCAAAGGTAAGCTTGAGAACAGAGGTGGTCCAATCTCTCTGACTTTCAAGTCTTGTGGACTTCAGTTCTCAGAATTCGCCAGCCATGGCTGGCTGGGGGATTCTGGGAATTGAAGTCCATATGTACTTGAGAGACCGCCTGCTGCCAATTGCCTCCAATAGACCGATTAGATCCCACAGATTAGGCCTCCTCCGAATTCCATCCGCCGGCCAATGCCGACTGGCGACTACCCGGAGGAGAGCCTTCTCTGTGGCTGCTCTGACCCTCTGGAACGAGCTCCCCGTGGAGATTTGAACCCTCACCACCCTCCAGGCCTTCCGCAAAGCCCTTAAAACCTGGCTGTTCCGACAGGCCTGGGGCTAAAGAGCTGTTGCCCCCCGTCTCGAATGGTATGACTGTTGTGTGTTTTTAAATTATGTATTATTATGTTTTGTCTTTTTATTTTCTGTCTATACCCCCCTTCCCTGATTTGAATTGTGAGCCGCCCTGAGTCCCCTTTGGGGAAAAGGGCGGCATATAAATGAAATAAAATCTATCAATCAAAATCAAATATGTGTTAAAATTGCCAAGTTGGACACCCCTGAATATTCTGGACCTTTTCAAGGAACTAAAGCTTGGGCAGCTTTTTTTAGGGACTAGACCAAGGGTCGGCAACCTTAAACACTCAAAGAGCCACAAAATGGGGCGGAATTCACTTAACAAATACCCTGCTTAGCCACAAGAATTTTCAGCCCAATTGTGGTACGTCCAGGCCTTCCCCTGTACTTTTAGAAGGGATTCACTTGAAATTGTAAGTTGAGGACTGCCCATACAACTGTAGCCTCATCATCATTTCAGCTGCAATTACGTAACTGGCGGTTCATGGGCCAGATGGAGTCCAGTGACATTTCTTTGACCCCGGGCAGCCTCCACCGAAGGTTGCGCACAGAGTTCCTTCCAAGCAAAATATTTTAATGCTTTGAACTCTTGAAGGCTGTGAAATAACTTCATTCTGCCAGATCTTTTAGTTTGTCCATCTTGGGACTAACTTTTTTTTTGGGGTGGCGTATTGTTTTTAACCATCTTATTTTTAAATTTGTTTAAATTTGTCTTTACACTGTGGTATCCCGCAAATTGGAGTGCGTTAAAAGGAAAAAAAATCCGGTAAAATAAATATGTTTCCCCCTCTCTTTCTCCCTTCTCCCCACAGTTCAGTCCGTGTCCCCTGTACAGGCGCAGTCTCCCAGCAATTCAGCCCACCTGGTGTCTGGGCAGGTGATGCCCCCCGCAGGGCTACAGGTGCAAGGCAAAGTCTTGGTGCCTATGGCAGCCTCCCAGGTGACAGTAAGGACCACCTCAGCCGCCCAGCTGCCTCTGGTTACTCCGCCTTTCCCTGTCCCGGTGCAAAATGGAAGTCAGCCAGCCAGCAAGGTCAGTATCTGCAAAACAGGATGAGGTAAGGAGGGAGAAGAGGCAGCGTGGAAGAAAGGGAGTGATGAGCTGTTGAATTTCATTTTTGGAAATGTATTTCTATGCAACTACAGTAGCGTTCAGCCAGTGGATGGCAGTGTTTACAGATTTGGATCTGTGATATATAATCTAGGCTCTTTTGTTCTAAGAAGAGTTTCCTGTTTCAGTAAAAATAGTTCAGCAGTAAAACACATGGTGACTGTACACTTTGTTTGCTCTAGGGTGCTTTATATAAACAGAATTTCTAACACGAATAAACAGTTTTGTATACAGCAAAGTACAGAAGTTGGAAGTGCAGGGCGGGCACAAATTGTTTGTTGTGCTGCATTTTAGACAGGTAGTATCTGAAGCACATTCCCTGTGCTAATAGGTAGGCGAGGGTCAGGTTCATGAGGGTAATAGAAAGCATAGGGGCAGTGAAGAAGAAATTCTCAATGATAAACACAGAGAACTGCAGCCTCAGAAACATATATGTAGTTCTCAACTTACAACCATAATTGATCCTGGAATTAAGAGTCATAGGTAATAAACATTAACTGGGTCACTGCACAACTACACCCATTTACAGTATTTTTTGTGACAGTCGCTAAGTGAATATCACAGTTATTAAACAAGTGCATTTTCCTCAGTGGATGCTTTTTGGTGGAAACCAGAAATATTGGGGGGTGGGGGGGAATGCATCCCTGTGTGTGTGTGTGTGTGTGTGTGTGTGTGTGTGTGTGTGTGTGTGTTCCAGCCTAACTCTGGAACGCCTGGGCCGTTAAGGAGAGCGAGTGCTGCGTCCTAGAGTGGCAATTGTTTGTGATGTCAGCTCCTTCGCAAGCTTCCTCTGGAAAGCTAGCCGTGACGTTCGCCCTCCAGTGGACCAATGGGGAAGTGCCTGATGGATTTGGGGCAAAGTGCCAGGATTGTAGACAGGGCGGGAAAGAGGAGCGCATGGGAGGGGGTAGGGAGAGGGCAGGAATGATGGGCATGGGAGTAGGGGGAAGAAAGGCCCCCTGTCAAACAAAACTTCGATGTCTATAAATACCTGGGCAACGCCGGATTATCCGCTAGTAAATGTTAAATATTGCACATCTATTCTGCAAAACTGGGATCTCAGAAAAAAAGAAAGAAAAGAAAGCAAGGTTGAGTCTCCTCCCCCAGCCTGATGTTCTCCAGATGTATTAGCCTGCAAATCGACAAACATTTGGAAATTTCTCATATAGGAAAATCTGTATTCTTCATGACTGCTGTTAGAAGTCTGAGTGCCTCGTTTTGCTTCTTTCTTTTTTAGCAACAAATCTCTCAGCCTCTCTGGACTGTGAAACAGAGGAAAATGAGATTTAATAACAAAAACATCCCTTTGGTCCTATATCAGGTTTTGGAGGTTTTGCTTCTCCAAAGTCCCAATTCTTCAGCAGGTCTGAAACAGTGAAGGCTTTCATATGCCTAAAGAAGTCTTGGTGGCACAGTGGTTAGAATGCTCTTCTGCAGGCTAATTCTGCCGACTGCCAGCAGTTCAATTCTGACCAGCTCAAGGTTGACTCAACCTTCCTTCCGAGGTCGGTAGAATGAGGACCCAGATTGTTGGGGGCCATATACCCTGACTCTGTAAACCGCTTAAACCACCGTGAAGCAGTATAGAAGTCTTAAGTGCTATTGCTAAAGAGAACCACCGTCCCTCTTTGCTGGTGATCACCATTTCCTGCCCGCGCATACTTCCTCTCTTGTCTTCCCTGTTGTAGTAAAGCCTGAAATCCTACGTTGTGTCCCGTGCAACAGACTCCGTCGTCTGTTTCCAATTGTACTTGAATACTATTGCTTGCTAAATTTCTTTACCGCAACAGGACAGATTTGGTAAATGACGTTGAGTCTGAATCTGGTTTTGCTGAATAGCAACAACAACAATAATAATAATTTTGCACCTGGGCTTCACCTCCAGCCTAAACCTCCTGCTGTTCCTCTTGGCTCCCTATGCCAATAGAGTCTTTCTGCCCTTTCAGATTATTCAGCTCACTCCAGTGCCAGTTGTCCAGCCTCAGTCCTCTTCCCAGAGCAGTGCCACCTTGGTGCCCCCACTTAGCCCTGCTGCGCTCCAGGGCACCATGGCCACCGCTGTCATTGGTTCCCCGAGCCAGGCCCAGAAAGTCCTGTTGCCCTCCTCCTCGACCAGGTAGGAATATGCCGTGTTGGTTTGTAGCACTGGATCTTCAAGGCATGGGGAACATATGTGCCTGAAGCCACTGTCATAAAATAACCCTCCCTTCCTGTCTCTCTGTGTCTCTGCCTCTGTCTCTCTCTGTCTCTCTCCCTCTGTCTCTCTCCCTCTGTCTCTCTCTGCCTCCCTCCCTTCCTGTCTGTCTCCCTCTGTCTTTCTCTCTGTCTGTCTCTCTCTGTCTCTCTCTCTGTCTCTCTCTCTGTGTCTTTCTGTCTGTCTCTGTCTCTATCTCTATCTGTCTCTCTGTCTCTGTCTCTCTCCCTCTCCCTCCCTTCCTCTCTCTTCCTCTGCCTCCAGGATCACCTATGTGCAATCAGCAGCTGGGCATGCTCTCTCCCTGGGCACCTCAACTTCTCATTCTCAACCCAGCATCCCCCCGGCTGCTCCTACCGCCACCTACGTCCAGTCCCCAGTGGGGCCTGCCCCCATGGCACTGGGTTTCACAGCTATCGGGCCACTGCTCTCAGGTAAGGCCGGGGAGGCAGCTGTGGGGGGAAAGCAAGCATAATGCCAAGCTCACAGACTGCTTGGCTACACTGGAGGAAAGGCCTGAAGACACAACATGGAGGAAACCAACCTCCAAGGACAAGGATCCGAAACCTGCATTTGGTCTGTTTCCTTCAGGTCATAATCCTGTGCTGGCTTCGGGACAAGTGGGGGTGTCCCCACTTCAGAGCCCTCAACTCCCAGTTTCCGGTGCCGGTCAAGGGCAGGTCATCACCGCTGTCTACCCCACCCCCACAGGGACCAGTCCTATCCAGTCCGCTAGTCACAGCGTGGTCTACTCAGTGGCCGCCACGGGCACTACCACGGTCTCTTCTCCCACAGCCATTCTGCCCAAGGGGGGGAGCGCCAGCCAGAACGCTGGGATTTCCAACCACAGCCTGATTTCCACAGGTATGGGGTGCGCGATGGGGATCGGAGTCACAAGGGGAAAGGAAGCAGTGGGGAGGGGGGGGTCGTCTCACAGGGTTCCACCACAAAACCGCGTTCGACTAAAGGGCGCTCGACGAAACCGCGTAGCTGACGTCATCACAGTGCGGAGAAAAAAGCACGCTGTAAATGCTAAACCTAAACCTTAACCTAACTCTAAACCTAACCCTAAACCTAACCCTTAACCTAACGCTAAACCTAATCCTAATCCTAACCCTTAACCTAACCCTAAACCTAACCCATACCTTAACTTGAATCGGCTTGCTTTCAAAGCGCTATTTAAAGCGCCCTTCTTTCTCCGCGCTCGTTGTTGTCACCCTGTTGATGACGTCAGCGACGCGGTTTAATCAGGCGCCCTTTAGTCGATTGTGGTTTTGTCGTGCCACGGTCTCTCAAGAGAGGAAAGGAAGACAGCGACCCAAAAGAACCTTGTTCTGAAACGGCAGATGAAGCTCTCCCTCCTTTAGCTTTTGCTGGTCATGAAGAAAAGGAAAAAGGACGACATGTTCTTACTAACTCCAAGGTTAACATCACACCAACTCTCAAGTAAACACTGAGCTGAGCTTGCGCAGTGGTTAGAGTGCCGTCCTGCAGGCTACTTCTGCCCTCTGCCTGCAATTTGGCAGTTCGAATCTCACCAGTCTGAAGGTTGACTCAGCCTTCCGTCCTTCCGAGGTCGGTAGAATGAGGACCCAGATTGTTGGGGGCAAGAGGCTGACTCTGCAAACCGCTTAGAGAGGGCTGTACTGTGAAGCAGCTTGTAAGTCTTAAGTGCTATTACTACTGCTAACTTAGCAACTGCAGTGATTCACAACATCTGTGGCAAGAAAGGTGCTAAAATGGGGCAAAACTCACCCTAATAAGTGTCTTGCTTAGCGACAGAAACGTTGGGAGAGCGAGTATGTTCAGAAAAGCATAAGAGTGTTGTTGGGAACACACACACCAACATATAGAGACACCGGAGTTTAAATAGGCTTTTACTTTCGTGAAAATAGAGGTATCAGAGTCCATCAAACAGCCAAGTCATACACGGATAAGACACCCAGTCATCAATGTCTTTCAGTTAAGGGATAATCCAAATAACATAGTCCAGTATCATATAATCAGTTCAGTACTTAAAATTTGCTAACAGTTGCAAAACTTACAATAGCTCATGGCAATTCCAGCTCCCCAAAACACTCAGATCAGATCAGATCAGCCCAGCATCTAACGAACAGAGAGAGCTAACAGTCATTTTGGCTCCCTCTTATGGCCGATTGAGGAAACAGCAACCAATCACATTTTACAGTATGATTTAAAGAAACAGGTATAGCATTGTTACATGATTTATATGTTGCCAACCCAACCGTTATATTATATTCCTAACACAGGACTACCTGTATTGTAAGTAGGATGACTCTACTGAACTTACATTGCTCACAATCACCTTTTTCTGTTCTTCCCTCCCAGCCCCACAAGTGATCCCTTCCACGCCCACTCGGCCCCAGCGCCCGCCACTCAAGCCTCCCCAGAAAGTCAAAGCTGCCATTGCGAACATCCCCATTGGTTCTTACGAAGCCGTTGCCTCACCAGGCCCCGTCCGGCCTCCTGCGGGGCAGCCGCACGACTCTGGAGCATCAGCGCGATATCACCGGGAGACCGAACACTTAGAACGGCCTTCGCGGGAAGCAGGGCCCCAAGACACGCCCTCTTCCCCCGCCTGCCAGGGTGCTGCCGAAAAGAGTCCCGCCAAAGCTCAGGAGTTGAAGCGCGATTGCTGGGAGCCAATATCACCCCCGGCATCCCAGCCGTCGCAAGTAACTGAGATCCCGGCTGCAGAAGTTGCCTGGAGCCAGCGGGAGATGGCCGTGGGGTCCAGCGAAGAGGGTGCTGCCCGTGAGCCTCCACCAGCCTCTCTGTTAGGCAGCAAAGGGACCGAAACGGTAAGGAAGCTGGCCGGCACCGCCTGGCCTCTCCCCCTCTCTCCATAAGTCATCTTTGCGACTTCTGGCTCCTACGATGCTACAATTGACCACACAGGGGAGCCAGTTGCTGGCACCCAAAATGCAATCAAGTGACCACTGGGAATGCTTTGCCACCATTGGAACTCTGGAACCAGGTCTACCTTCACGTTTGAACATTGGTGGCTTTTGGATTTGGATTGGATTTGGATTTATTTCATTTATATGCTGCCCTTTTCCCCGAAGGGGACTCAGGGTGGCTCACAATTCAATCAGGGAAGGGGGTACAGACGGGGGGATAAAAAGACGAGACGTAACAATACAAAATTTAAAAACACACAACAACCATACCATTCGAGAAGGGGGGCAAAAACTCTTTAGCCCCAGGCCTGTCGGAACAGCCAGGTTTTAAGGGCTTTGCGGAAGGCCTGGAGGGTGGTGAGGGTTTGATTTTGGGTGATGTGCTGCAGTCCAAATAAGCCTCCTCCCAATTCCTGCATTATCTTACCCCAGGGGCATCAAACTCAATTTCATTGAGGGCTGCATCAGTGGTTGACCTTGGGGGCCTGGGTGGGCAGGCCAGCTTGACACCACTCACTGGGCGTGGCTGACTGGGTGGGCGTGGCGAGCTTGACACCACTCCCCAAACTGCTGGCATGTTTCCTCTTTGCATTGGGTAGTCCGGTCTGAAGCCACGCTGGCCCGATGTTGCCTCTTCGCATCGGGTAGACCGGGCTGAAGCCACGTAGGCCAACCCCTTACATTTTCTAAGGCGGCCCCGCTGGCTGGATCTGACCCCATCGTGGGCTGCATCTGGCGCATGGGCCTTGTGTATGTCACCCCTGCTTTTACCCGATGAACGAAGGCGAATATATATGTCCCAAGGTTATATAGGATCCAGTCTGGAACCCGGTAGCAGACCCGGATTGGATCCTGTCATACTCTGGTTCTTAAAAGAATCAAAAGAGGATCCGCTTCCCGTTTGTGCCTCGCCCACTTGCCGCTGTGTTCCTCCTCGTAGCCGGAGTCCTCTCTCCCAAGCCGCTCACGAGACCTTCTGTCCTTGTCCTCCTCTTCCAGGCCCCCAAATTCCCCGGCTCCCCTGACTGGAGAACAGCCGGCCCAGAGGCTCGTCCTGAGGCTTCGGCTTCATCCGCCGCTCCCCCTTCCTCCTCTTCGCTGAGTCCGATGCCGTCAAACGCCGGGGAGGGCTCCCGAAGCGGCGCTTCCACTCTGCCCCCAGCAGCCGCCCCTACGACCGACGCCCTGGAGCCTAAGGAGGGTCCAGGTGGGAAGAAAGTGAAGGTCCGGCCTCCCCCCCTGAAGAAAACCTTCGATTCTGTCGACAAGTGAGTGACGGGGAGGCGAGCGGGGACAGTGTCTGTGGCCACAGTCCTAAAGATTCCCATTACTTCATTATTATTATTATTATTGTTGTTGTTGTACAATTGTATCACAGCGGCCAGTTGTTTCGCCGGATTTGGCATTGGTTACTAGTCGGGCCCCACCCAGGGGCCTAGGACGTCGTAACGTATTTTCGTAATATGCGTGCAGATCCAAGCAGTGCGGCTTTTTGCATTTGACTGATGGCGATTTTGTCAATTTTTAACTGTTTTAAATGTAATTCCGGTGCTTTTGGAATAGCACCCGGTGCTGCTGCTCCTCTTCTTCTTCTTCTTCTTCTTCTTCTTCTTCTTCTTCTTCTTCTTCTTCTTCTTCTTCTTCTTCTTCTTCTTCTTCTTCTTCTTCTTCTTCTTCTTCTTCTTCTTCTTCTTCTTATGGGGGGGAGCTTCTTTGTGATTTTCTCCTGGTGGTGATTTGCAGCTGTAGAGAAGGTGCAGCTCATCCAGCTGTGTCGTCTCTCCTCATTGGCCAGTCAGGCCAGGCTTGGTGGGGTTCTAAGAGTGCCTTCTGCTTAAATTCAAATGACAGTGACCTTGGGGATGAACTGTGAGCTCCTGTTAAAAACTCTTCCTCGAATCCTCTATGGATGGTCCGTAGTTCCGTCACTAGCCTTAGAAGCAGGGGTGCCCAAACTTGGGAACTTTTGACACTTGTGGACTTCAACTCCCAGAATTCTGGGAGTTGAAGTCCACAAGTCTCAAAAGTTCCCAAGTTTAGACACCCCTGCTTCGAGTCTCTTGCACAGTGCAAGACCAACAGAATATTTGCAAGACATGATCCCTTTTCATCAGAGAACAGGCCCAGGTCGGCTCAGAGGAAAGGCGAAGAGAGTCTGGGGGGGATATATAAAAACTTAGAGAGAGAGTCATTCCTACATGTTAATTTATTTATTTTTGTTTTGTTTATTTTTTATTTATTTTATGATTTGTATACCAACTTTCGTATTTTTGTAAATAACTCAAGGTGATGAATACACACAATACTCCTTCCTCCTCCTCCTCCTCCAATTTTCCCCACAACCACCACCACCACCCTATGAGGTGGGTTGGACTGAGAAAGTGACTGGTTCTCACGGCTGAAGGCCGGACTAGAAGTCACAATCTTCCGCTCTCTAGCCTGGTGCCTTAACCACTGGACTATTATTGCCTGGGCAGCAACCTAGTACTGGGAAGGTCCCTAACATGGGCAGTTTTTACATTGGCGCATAATTCGGCTGCATCCACGGGCTTTCTTGGAAGCGCCTTTTAACACGCTGAAACAAGCTCCCCACTGTGTCCCAGGGGCCGTATTTCCTTGCAGAATAGAGGCTGTTACCCGTATAATAGCAATAGCACTTAAGATAGATAGATAGATAGATACTTTATTTGTATGCCGCCCTTTTCCCTGAGGGGACTCAGGGCGGCTCACAATTCAGGGGGAGGGAGGACAAACAAGTTACAAACACGAAAACAATACATCATTAAAAGAGCACAACAGTCATACTCTTCGAGTGGAGTTGAAATCTTTAGCCCCAGGCCTGTCGGGATAGCCAGGTTCTGAGGGCCTTGCGGAAGGTCTGGAGGGTGGTGAGGGTACGAATCTCCACGGGGAGTTCGTTCCAGAGGGTCGGAGCAGCCACAGAGAAGGCTCTCCTCCGGGTAGTTGCCAGTCGACATTGGCCGGCTGATGGAATTCGGAGGAGGCCTAATCTATGGGATCTTATTGGCCTAGTGGAGGTAATTGGCAGTAGGCGGTCTCTCAAGTACCGCTTTATAGCCCTCTCTAAGCGGTTTACAGAGTCAGCCTATTGCTCCTAACAGTTCAGGTCCTCATTTGACCCGGAAGGCTGAGTCAACCTTGAGCCGGGTGAGATTCGAACTGCCCGATTGCAGGCAGCCGGCAGCCAGCAGAAGTAGCCTGCAACTGCGCCACCACGGCTCATAAGTTCTATTTAGAAAGGACGTTTCCCGAGAGGGATTCCTGGAGTGATTGGGCAGCACTGCCGCATGGAGGGATGCCCAGGAGGCTGGCTTGGAAGCAGTAAGGGAGATTCTGTGGGAGGGGAGGCCGTCCATCTGCCTTGCCTTGCCTGACCCACACCTCCTCCCTGCCCCCCTCCTCCTCTCGCCCCAGCAGGGTTCTCTCCGAAGTGGATTTTGAGGAGCGCTTCGCCGAGCTGCCCGAGTTCAAGCCGGAAGAGGTCTTGCCTTCCCCTACGCTGCAGTCCCTTGCCACCTCTCCGCGGGCCATCCTGGGTAGCTACCGCAAGAAGCGCAAGAACTCCACCGGTGAGTGGGAAGGAGGCGGCCAGGGAAGCCCGTGAAGGTGGATGAGCCTTGGGAGAGAGGACAGATGTCTTTAGTCCTGCGGCTGACAAGGTTCTAGGCAACTCTACAACTCGAGGACTTAGATTTACTGCAAAGTGATTTGAAAGTGTTTTTTTTTTTAAAAAAAAATACAACGTAGTGGAATGATTGAGTTAACCTGAAATAGACGGCTAAGTTTCTTGTTCACATGATTGGGGTAGTGCAGGAATTTGTTCACTTAATTGTATTTGTATCTTGCCTTTATTATTTTTACAAATACCTTAAGGCAGTGAGCATCTCCAACACACCTTCCTACTCCCTATTTTCCCCACAACAATGACTCTGTGAGGTTGGATGAGCAGAGAGGGAATGATTGGCACAAGGTCACCCAGTTAGTTTCCAGGCCTGAGGTTGGTCTAGAACTCACTGCCTCCTGGTGGTTGGCCCAAAGCCACCCAGTTATCCTAAGCCAGGACTAGAACTCACAATCTACTACTAATTTCTAGGCCACCATCTTAACCACTTCATCAAACTGGCTCTCCACTGAGAATGGGGAGGGTCTCGGGTAGCTTTTGGCACAGCATTTGGGACCAGGAAATACTCTCTCGTGCTTCTGGATCATTCTCCCTTTCTTTACTATCCCCATCCCTCTTGTACAGCAATGTGAAAAACAAGCAGCACCAAAGTATGTTTCTGACGTGACAGATTTAACTTGAGTTTCGTGCGAATGGGGTAGGTTGCTGGAGTGCGAGCCTCTCTCTGTCTCTGCCGCCTAACCTGGGGTTCCTTTTCCAGATCTTGACTCCTCCACGGAAGACCCCATCTCCCCCAAACGGAAGATGCGGCGTCGCTCCAGTTGCAGTTCGGAGCCCAACACTCCCAAGAGCGCCAAGTGTGAAGGGGACATCTTTACTTTTGACAAAACAGGTAGAGGGAAGCTGGAGGGAATCCACTGCCCAAGGGGGAAGAAGGCGGCCCAGGGAGGGCCGTCTCCGCTCAATGAAGGAATTTATTTAAGAAAATGTGTAAGCGATCCCAGCAGCTTACAAGGATAATAACCCAAGATAAGAACAATAAAAAAACACCCCCATCCCCTGGCTACAATTGTCAAGAGTTTGTTGCAGAAATCAAATCCAGAAAGCACATACAGATAACTGATTCAGCAGGATTGATTAACTTCTCTTTATGTACATAATAACACATGAAGTAATAATATACAATACCAAGAGCTGGTTCACAGGCAGAGGAGAGAACATGGTTTCCAGCTTCAATTCAGAGAGCAGACTAGATTAGTTCTCTTGCACAGACTCCGAGCTACATAGGTAAGCCACGCCCAGGCTCTGAGCCGTCTGGCACAGCTCTCTTGTCACCAAATAGTTCCCATTGGCTGACCCAGTTGCCATGCCTATACACTGGCTGACCTTGTTACCATGTCCTGTCCCAGCCAATCCCCAATGGCTGCCCTGTTGCTGTGTCCTATTCCAGTTCATGAATATTCTGACAACAACAATCAAACAAAACAGCCCATCAAGTGGCCATCCCATTCTCTGGTCCCCAGGCCCATTGGCAGAGCCCTGTCTTCAGGGCCTTTGGAAGGAGTGTCAAAGGGCGGTGTGGGGAGGGCAGTGTTATTTCCACGGGGAGGGTCCCCCCACAGAGAAGGCCCTTCTCCTTGGTGCTGCTGGATGGAGTTCCTTAGGAATTGGCAAGTGTACAGTTTCTACAGGCTCCTCCTCCTAGCAGCGTCCATCTCTCTGTAGGCACAGATACGGATGACGTCCTTGGGGAACTGGAGTATGAGAAGGTGCCCTACTCTTCACTCCGACGGACCCTGGATCAGCGGAGAGCTTTAGTCATGCAGCTCTTCCAGGATCATGGCTTCTTCCCTTCCGGTAGGAGTCATTTTTGTGGCTTTTGAGTCTCGATTCACCGCCTTTGCCCTCTTTGACTTCCAGCTGAATGGCTGTCTTGAGCATCCATGGGCTCTGGATTTCCTAGAGCAGGAGTATCAAACTCAGTTTCATTGAGGGCCGCATTTGGGTTGTGTTTGACCGGGGTAGGGTGGGGGGCAGGTGGCTGTGGCCATGGTGTGTGTGGGCGGGGTAGGCATGACCAGCTTGATGTCACTCGTGTTGGTGGCACCTGCGGGCTGGGATCTGTCAGTGGGGGAAGCCAGATTCATTTAACAACTGGGTTACTAATTTAGTTACTCAACTAACTCAACTGCAGTGATTCACTTAACTGCTGTGGTGACAAAGGTCGTAAAATGGGGCAGAACTCACATAACCACTATCATCTTGCTTAGCAACAGAAATATTGGACTGAATTGTCGTAAGTCGAGCACCCTCTGTGCAGGGAGCTGCTCCCTTGCCATTGTCTCACCTGTTCTGAATTTTATTGCGCTTCCCTGAGTTGTTGTTTCTTTTTCCCCCTCTCCCCTTTCTCCAGCCCAAGCCACTGCAGCTTTCCAAGCCCGCTACTCGGACATTTTCCCCACCAAGGTCTGCTTACAACTGAAGATCCGGGAAGTGAGGCAGAAGATTATGCAGGCAGCCACTCCGACGGAGCAAGCCCCCAGCACGCCGGAACCCGGAGGCACCCCGGGCAGCGTGGCGGGGGGCAGCAGCGCAGAGGGACAGCTGGCGGAGCTGGGCCTCCCACAAGACTCCGCCCAGAGCACAGAGGCTGCCCCCCCAGCAGCCAGCCCTTCCGCCACAGCCGCTGGCTGGGACTGTAGCCAGCAGTCTTCCCCAGGGACGGCCGGCGGCAGCACCGCTGCTCCCACCAGCAGCAGATGAAGAGCCACCCCCAACAGCAAGCGAGAAAAGCCGCCGCCTGGAAGGTGGGGGAGCCCCAGAGCTTTACCAGCCCCCCACCCCCTTGCCCTGCTCCTCACCGGTGCCCCTCCCTTTGCTAACCTCACCTGCTCTCTTCTGTGACTATACGGGAGAAGCTTCCGCAACCTGTAGACACTGCCTGGGCTCCTTGCAGGCCTCTTCAGCCATTCGGATCCGACATGGATGCGGCCCTCTGCACCTTCCCTCCTCCCAAAAGAACTCAAGCGGTGGTGCTGACCTATTGACCATTCCAGGACACAGGCCAGGAGACCTCTGAGGAGAGGGAGGGGGGAGGCTTCCGCCAGAAGGCTCTCCCAGGCGTACCAAACCCACCCCTGTAAAATGACAGACCTCGTGTTGATTTCCTCTCCCACCTCCCTCCCCACAACACACACACGTCATCTCCTTTGAATAATGTTATAAGTATTTGGAGATCCCACCTACTTGTTGCTTCTGTGTCAAGTCATGGGGCAGGGGGAGGGGAGGGGAGGTGGGGGGGGAGGGGGAAAAAGGAGCCTTTTCCATCCATCCTTGCAGTGGGAAGAATGGAGGCTTGGGCCTCCCGGGACAGGTGATCGCTTTGGTCATTTCGGCAAGCTCGGGTCACTGGAGAAGCCAGAAGGAAAGAAAAGGAGGAGAGAGGAAAGTCGATCCAGGGCAAGGCTGGGCTCTCCGGAGTCTCGCCAAGAGCGCCTTGCAAAGAGAGGAACGAAGAGGGACTCTCGTGTGTGGGTACAGCCTAAATCTGGGACGGGAGTTAAAAAGTGGGGTCTTGGGAGAGAGGGAGCTGGCCTGGCGGGCTCCCCTCCCGAGTACGAGTGCCCTGGTGGCCACAGCCACATGTTGACCATGTGTAACCCCCTTCTGTATTGGGGTGGCCCCACCTCACATACTATTAAAGCTCTTTAACAATCTGGTTTGGTTGTAGGATTTCAGTTCGTGCTGAGAATTTCAGTTCCTTCGGCATTCTGCCTGCGTTTTCTCCGCAGTGACTCTTCCGTTCTGACCTCGGCTTCCCCAAAAAGCACAAAGCAGAGTCGTGGTCCCAGCAAAACCCCTTTTATTAAATGTGAATTCCTCTCATTCACATTCAGCCAAGGCCTGGTAAAATAGTCTTTCAAAGGTGGATTTATGACCACAGGCCTTATCTAGCTTGGAAAGCTGCCATGGAAATATTTTCCAAATGAGGCGCTGTGCAAGGAAAGCCTTGGCTCAGAGTCTCTGAGATTCATGGACAGATCTTCGCACTCCTGAAACGAACGAACAAACGTCTCACTTAACAAGAGAAATGAGCTCAGTTGTGTTCGTAAGCCGAGGACTACCTCTATTCCCCCAAAATTCAACTGAGAAGGAGAAGGCAAATGTTACAAGGTCCTCCCAGCACAGCTATAAGCTTTGTACTCTATAAAAGCTGGCTAAAAAAAACCAACCCCATACACCGTCCCTCTCTTTCAGCTTCAGGAAGATAAAACTTAAGGAATTCAGAAAGGGAGAGGCCAGGAAGCCGTTTGCAGAGAGCAAGAACAGATTTCTCCACAAACGTAAAGAACTTTGCATGCAAATTGCTGCTAATGTCTTCGCGGGAAACCTTATTTTTTTTTCTTTAAGCCAGGTGACCAGCCAAACGGGACGAATGACTCGCCCCCCATTAAGGGCATTAATTACCTAGTCTGAAACTCAGCTAATAGGTAAAAAGAAACACAAACCTCTGCCCAGAAACTTCAAGTTATTTTTATTACTTAAAAAAAAAAAAGACAGGTTCCCATTAACTTGTGCCAAAAAAATTTTTTGGGCAGCTCACGGTGCCAATCATTTCCCAAACCCCTTGGAAGAAAACGACCCACACGGAGGCTTATGGAGTTAGTAAAGGAGTACCCAGTTTCAAATGCCAGATGGGTGGGAAACTTGGCACTCTGGAGGAGGTTTTTTTTCAACCTTGGCAAGTTTTAAAGACAGGTGGACTCCAATTCCCAGAATTCCCCAGCCAGCTGTGCTGGCTGGGGAATTCTGGGAGTTGGAGTCCACTTACCTTACAGTCAGCATGGTTGAAAACAGCCAATCTGCAACCAACATCAATCTTAGCTTCTAAGCCTCCGGCAGTCCCTCAAAACCAACAACAAGCCTCTTGGGTGTGTGTGATTGACGGGCATCCCTCAAGGTGTTTGAGCATGGCATTCTCCCAGAAGGCAGAGCAGCAAGCGGTGCAGCCCGGGGCAGAGTCTGGCATAGCCGTTGCGGGTCAGGTGGAGGTAGTCGTACATATCATGGTGACTGATAGTCCCGTCTGAATGCACAAAACCCGGGTCGACATTGAGGAAGGAGGCGTTGGGTAGCAGCGGCATCTTACTCTCCAGCAATTCGTTCACCCTCCTGTTCTTTTCGCGTAACGGGTTGGGGTTTTTGCCCCGTGGCAGCAAGCCCTGTGCAGGATACAGAAAAAAAAACCCCACAATCTTAAAAGTCACAAAGGGTTTTGTGTCTAAACTGATGCAATGTGCGAACCGGCCACTAGCTGGGCTCCATGCACCTGGGAAAGCAGTCTTCATTTAGGCCACACCGTCCTCGCTTAACGACCAAAGTCTCGACACTTCTCCCCAGGACTACTTAAAAGAATTGATTTTGGAGTTCTGCTGGAGACACACAGACATACTCAACTGGCTTCCGTTTGCAGCGTGGCTACAATTTTTTTCCAAATTTTTTGGCCAGTTTCTAGCATTTAATTCCATGTCCCATCAAAAAATAAATAAATGCACCCATTGAAGAAAATAGCTTATTTTAACGACTGTGTTGTTTGCTTTATAACCACTGCAAAAGTGGCATGGTGACCCACTTAATGACAGCCATGGCTTAGAACTATAATACCAGGCTCAATTACGGCCATAAGTCAAGGACCACAGCTATAAGCTTCATAAAAACACTATATTGCCAAAAGTATTCGCTCACCCATCCGAATAATCAGAATCAGGTGTTCCACACCCTTCCATGGCCACAAGGGTATAAAATCAAGTACCTAGGCATGCAGACTGTTTTTACAAACATTGGTGAAAGGATGGGTCGCTCTCAGGAGCTCAGGGAATCCCAGCGTGGAACTGTGACAGGATGCAACAAATCCAGTTGTGAAATTCCCTCGCTCCTAAATATCCCACCGTCAACTGTCAGCTGTATTATAAGAACGTGGAAGTGTTTGGGAACGACAGCAACTCAGCCACGAAATGGTAGGCCACGTAAACTCCTCCAACAACAGTGTGCGACCTCACAAATGCACTTCTGGAAGAATGGTCAAAAAGTCCCATAAACGCACTCCTGAACCTTGTGGACAGCCTTCCCAGAAGAGTTGAAGCTGTTATAGCTGCAAATGGTGGACTGACGTCATACTGAACCCTATGGATTAGGAATGGGAGGTCACCTACAGTAAGTTCATATGCGAGCAAAGGCAGGTGAGCGAATACTTTTGGCAATATAGTGTATGAAGACAGCCATATCTTGCAAGCCATATGATTCTAGTTGCTTTTGCCAACTCTCTTATAATACAGCTGAGGTGGCGCAGTGGTTAAATGCAGCACTGCAGGCTACTTCAGCTGACTGCAGTCCTGCAGTTCGGCTGTTCAAATCTCACCGGCTCAAGGTTGACTCAGCCTTCCATCCTTCCGAGGTGGGTAAAATGAGGACCCAGACTGTGGGGGCAATATGCTGACTCTGTAAACCGCTTAGAGAGGGCTGAAAGCCCTATGAAGCGGTATAGAAGTCTAACTGCTATTGCTATTGCTAATTAAATTCTGGCTTAATGTTATAGAGCAGCAGAGGGACCCAGCCTGGTTGAGAAGGTGGCTTTTTTTTTTAAAAGGTGTTTTCATCAGACTGAGCCAGACTCGGAACTCACCAATACAACCACGCGGGCCTGCGGTTGTTGCTGATTGATGACGCGCACGATGGATTCTATGCCCGCAGCCACTTGCTCCGCAGTGTGTCCGTGGTTATTGGTGCCCACCCAGAGTACCACAATCTAAAAAACGTTGGAAGAAATGGGGGGAAAAGAATCATTGTTGATTGTATTGACTGCTTGGGCAGTCAAGGAAGTAAGGAATGACGTTGGTGCTTACGCACAGCTACCCATTTAGCACCATAGCACAGGAAATCTCTTGTGCCCAGGAAAAACCTGTGCTATAAAAAGTGGGCATTCTGGATCTTTAGTTTGAAAAGTAGCCTCAACGATTCTAAATTGAATGCTGCTCTGGGGGGGTTTGTATATTTTGAAGAATCTCTGCACAACCGAGAGAGCAGCTTTTCCCAACTTTGGCAACTTTTAAGATGTGTGGACTTCAATTCCCAGAATTCCGCAGCCAGCCATAGAGAAGCACACTGCGGTAGAGGTGCTGTGTAGCATTTTTACAACTAATACGTTTTTAAGAAATAAGTTTCGGGTCTTTAAACGTTCAATGAATCCCAGACAATCTCAGGCAGTTTGTTTTCCCTAATTGTTAAGCAGAAGAATTAAAGGGGCTGAGGGAAACCTTAATTGGGATATTTTTCAGATTGTATAAACTCATGGGTTCCTTAGCTTGCCCTTCTCTTTAACTCCCATTTGATGCTTCCATTAAGAAAATAGTCTTTTCTGATGGAATACATTCTTTGTATTTCTGGCTGGGTGATTTTGGGCCAATCACCAGGAGATGGTGAGTTCTAGTTCCGCCTTCGCCATGAAAGGTAGCTGGGTGAATTTGGGCCAATCACCAGGAGATGGTGAGTTCTAGTTCCGCCTTCGCCATGAAAGGTAGCTGGGTGAATTTGGGCCAATCACCAGGAGACGGTGAGTTCCAGTTCCACCTTTGCCATGAAAGCTAGCTGTATGAGTTATCACCAGGAGATGGTGAGTTCTAGTTCCGCCTTCACAATGAAAGCTAGCTGGGTCAATTTGGACCAATCACCAGGAG
Source organism: Thamnophis sirtalis (assembly GCF_051295495.1). Classification (NCBI taxonomy): domain Eukaryota; kingdom Metazoa; phylum Chordata; class Lepidosauria; order Squamata; family Natricidae; genus Thamnophis; species Thamnophis sirtalis. The sequence goes on from NW_028261393.1 coordinate 6,026,568, forward strand.
ATGGTGAGTTCTAGTTCCACCTTTGCCATGAAAACTAGCTCGGTGAATTTGGGCCAATCACCAGGAGACGGTGAATTCTAGTTCCACCTTTACCATGAAAGGTAGCTGGGTGAATTTGGGCCAATCACCAGGAGACGGTGAATTCTAGTTCCGCCTTCACCATGAAAGCTAGCTGGGTGAGTTTGGGCCAATCACCAGGAGACGGTGAGTTCCAGTTCCACCTTTGCCATGAAAACTGGCTGGGTGAGTTTGGGCCAATCACCAGGAGATGGTGAGTTCTAGTTCCGCCTTCCCCATGAAAGCCCACAGGGGGACCTTTGGCCCAACCCACCTCTCAGGATTGTTGGGGGGAAACAGAAAGAGGAAGGTGTGCTGAATATGTTCCCCTCCTCAACTATAAAACCAATAAAGGCGGTATATAAATAAATATACGGGGAGCAGGCCCGAGTAACGTTTTTCAGAACGGTTCGGGAGACGATCCTGGGCTTGCCTTCTCTGTTGCAGCTCCGGCCCTCTGGAACGAGCTCCCCGTGGAGATCCAGACCCTTACTACTCTCCGGGCCTTCCACAAAGCCACTAAGTCCTGGCTGCTCTGGCAGGCCAGGCGGCTGTCGAAATATCCAGCCCCACGGTAACTATGAATGTTGTGTATTTTAAATTGTTGTTTTGTTAAAGAGCCGAGGTGGCGCAGTGGTTAAATGCAGCACTGCAGGCTACTGCTAGATCAGCAGTTCAGCGGTTCAAATCTCACCGGCTCAGGGTTGACTCAGCCTTCCATCCTTCCGAGGTGGGTAAAATGAGGACCCGGATTGTTGGGGGCAATATGCTGACTCTCTGTAAACCGCTTAGAGAGGGCTGAAAGGCCTATGAAGCGGTATATAAGTTTTAAAAAAAAATTTTTTTTTTGTCTATTTATCCCCTGCCCCTGTTTATTGTAAGCCGCCCGGAGTCCTTCGGGAGTGGGCGGCATACAAGACCAATAAACTAAACTAAACTTGCGGCCTAGTTCGTCAGCCGCCATCTTGTTACCTTTGGGCGGATGTGCTGCAGTTCTCCATTCTGCAGGCGCCAGAGCACGTGCTGGGTGGCATCGCCCCCGATGCCAAAGTTGAGGGCATGCAGCGGGGAGAAAAGCTCCCTCCAAATCTGGGGGGGGGGGGGGGGAAGAGAAAGAAAGGCCAATGAGCAGATGATAAAACCGGGGGATCCATTTGGTGATTTTTTCCCCCCCCAGAAACTCTTTTTCCGAGACATTTTACCTCAAACTGGTGGAGCAGCTGCACCAGGGAGTCCCCAATGAAGACGACTTCAGGTTCCTTGTCTTTGCTGTCGGCAATGAAACGGTGGTGCTGCAGAAAGCAGACAAAATTGGTGAGTTTTTTAGAGGGGAAGCTGATGAGAGGCTACATTTCTGGAAGGGGGGGGGGGCGACAGCAGAGGAACAGCCCAACAATTAGAATCCAAAGCAAAGTTCAGTGGATTGAGACAGGAGATTTCCGAGTGCTAACCCCAAGATTTCACACACACACACAGACATAGTTAGATAGTTAAATAGTTAGATAGTTAGATAGTTAGATAGATAGATAGATAGATAGATAGATAGATAGATAGATAGATAGATAGATAGATAGATAGATAGATAGATAGATAGATAGATGGGTAGGTAGGTAGGTAGGTAGATAGATAGATAGATAGACAGACAGACAGATTAGATAGATAGATAGATATAGATTAGATAGATAGATAGATAGATAGATAGATATAGATTAGATAGATAGATTAGATAGATAGATAGATTAGATAGATAGATAGATAGAAAGATTAGATAGATAGATAGATAGACAGACAGACAGATTAGATAGATAGATATAGATTAGATAGACAGATAGATAGATAGATAGATATAGATTAGATAGATAGATTAGATAGATAGATATAGATTAGATAGATAGATTAGATAGATAGATAGATTAGATAGATAGAAAGATTAGATAGATAGATAGATAGATAGATAGATAGATAGATAGATAGATAGATAGATAGATAGATAGATAGATAGATAGATGGGTAGGTAGGTAGGTAGGTAGGTAGGTAGATAGATAGATGATAGACAGACAGATTAGATAGATAGATATAGATTAGATAGATTAGATAGATAGATAGATAGATAGATAGATAGATAGATAGATGATAGACAGATAGATAGATGTAGATTAGATAGATAGATTAGATAGATAGATAGATATAGATTAGATAGATATAGATTAGATAGATAGATAGATAGATAGATAGATAGATAGATAGATAGATAGATAGATAGATAGATAGATAGATAGATAGATAGATAGATAGAGATAGTCTCCTTTGGCTGTTTGTGGAAATTAGTGAATTGTGTCTACAAGGGTAAAATGGCCACCATTTTTTCAATCTTTAAATCAAAGGTCTCCAAACCTGGCAACTTTTAAGACTCGTGGACTTCCACTCCCAGAATTCCCCAGCGAGCATGGGAGAGTACACCCAGAGTTAAACAAATCGGTGGAACGACTTGCCTCCCAGAAGGGTGCTCCATTACTGGAGGTTTTTATGAAGCAATTGGGTGGCATGAAATGGTATAGGCCAGGTTGGACTAGAAGACCTCCAAAGAAAAGAATAGAATAACAGAGTTGGAGGTCTTCTAGTCCAACCCCCTGCTTAGGCAGGAAACCCTATACCATTTCAGACAAACAGTCTTCTTAAAAACTTCCACTGCTGGAGCATTTACAAGTTCTGGTAGCAAGCTGTTCCAATTGTTCTCACTGTCGGGAAATTTCTCCTAAGTTCTAGGTTGCTTCTCTCCTGGATTAGTTTCCACCCATTGCTTCTTGTCCTGCCTTCTGGTGCTTTGGAGAATAGCTTGACTCCCTCTTCTTTGTGGCAGCCCCTGAGATATATATTTTTTGTTGTTGTTAGTTGCGAAGTCGTGTCCAATCCATCGTGACCCCATGGACAACGTTCCTCGAGGCCTTCCTGTCCTCTACCATCCTCTGGAGTCCATTGAAGCTCACGCCGACTTCTTCGGTGACTCCATCCAGCCACCTCATTCTCTGTTGTCCCGTTCTTCTTTTGCCCTCCATCAATCCCAACATTAGGCTCTTCTCAGGGAGTCCTTCAGGGGTGGGTTGCTAATCCCGTTCCAACCGGCTCGGTTGGAACGGGGCCGGCGGCGTCCTCGTGCACGCGCGCAGTTCGCGCATGCGTCTTAGTGCCTGCGCGATGCTCCAGCTGCTTGCGGAGCCTCGCGCAGGTGCTGTATGTGCCATCCAGCTGCTCGCGGAGCCTCGCGAAGGCGCTGTAGGTGCCATGTGCTTGCGTGAAAGCGTAGAAGCCTTCAAAGACCGGTAAGGAGCGCGGGTGGGCGTGTGGGCCCTTCGCCATTCCTGGAGGTTACTTACTTCAGGGTTCGCCGACCAACTGGTTCGCGGGGACCGCCGCGAACCGGTTGAAACCCACCCCTGGAGTCCTTCCTTCTTGTCATTAGGTGGCCAAAGTAGTTGAGTTTCATCATGTCCTTCTTTTCATTAAACTAGACATACCCAGTTCCTGCAAACGTTTTTCATACGTTTTAGCCTCCAGTCCCCTAATCATCTTCGTTGCTCTTCACTGCACTCTTTCTAGAACAGTGTTTCTCAACCTTGGCCACTTGAAGATGTCTGGACTTCAACTCCCAGAATTCCCCAGCCAGCATTCGCTGGCTGGGGAATTCTGGGAATTGAAGTCCAGACATCTTCAAGTGGCCAAGGTTGAGAAACACTGTAATCTAGAGTCTCCACATCTTTTTAAACATCGTGGCTAAGGTCCCTTCCAACGAGCCGAGATGGCGCAGTGGTTAGAGTGCAGTACTGCAGGCCACTTCAACTGACTGCTATCTGCAGTTCGGCGGTTCAAATCTCACCGGCTCAAGGTTGACTCAGCCTTCCATCCTTCCGAGGTGGGTGAAATGAGGACCCAGACTGTTGGGGGCGATATGCTGACTCTGTAAACCGCTTAGAGAGGGCTGAAAGCCCTATGAAGCGGTATATAAGTCTAACTGCTATTGTTACTTAACAGCATAAAAGGGGATCGTTCCGGAGAGGGGATCCCTCCACCCAAAGACCCTCTTTTCAGCTAGATCCCTGCGGCTCAGCAGGCAGCTCACCAAAGACATCCATCGCCCATCCCCTTGGACGTCGATGACCGGGGTCGGGGTGCTGGCGGGGTTTTTGTCACCATCACTCATGGTCCCTTGCAGATCCTAGGGAGACAAAGCAGAGAACAAGGGACTCGGTATCCCGCCCCGCACCTCCCCTGCACATCCCACAATGGACCCCCGATGGCTCCCTCTGCATCCAGAGGGCTAAAACTAAGGAAGAGCGCTAAGGACTACTACTTCTTCGTCCAGGAACAATACAGGCGGTGCCAGTCACCGCTCCTCCCTCGCCAATGGTTTCGTCCATTCATTCCCCCCCTCCGCCTTACAAAGCTTGGGCGGTACCATTCCTCAAAGAAGGGGGAAACGTAAACCTATTCTTCTGCAACCCCCTGTAGGCCTGTCTTTTTTTTTATTTTAATAGCGCTAGAGAGGTAACGGCGAAGCTGTCAGCCATTCCGATTTCCACCCCGGCGAAAGAAGGTTTCTCTGCAGCGTTTTTATATTACAAAGCTTTGCACCAATTCCATCAACCCGGACAGCAGTGGATCAATGCATCAAAGCATAGAGGGGAGGGGGGGAGACGCGGAGGATTGCACACATACACACACACACACCCCATCACATATAATCCTTGATATGCATCCTATGTTCCACTCTCTCTTTTAAAGTCTTCTAATTGATTAGTAATCCCTTCCCTTTTCGGAGAGGAAATAAAAGTGGCCTTAATCCAATTCCTCCTCCCCGGGCACAATGGTTCATTCCCCCTGCAAGCTCTGCCTGCGGCAAACAGCCGGTACCATTCGAGAAAGGGGGGGAGAAACTGCTCACGATATTGATGGGGGGGAAAATAATAATAATAATAATAAACTGTGCTCCCCCAACCTTTTAAGCTGCCGGAGAAACTGCTCGGCTCGCCCGGTTTCAGCTCCGCTTTGGAAGCGGTTTCCTGACTGCCACCTGGACGGAACCACTTGACCTGGGAAGCCGGGGGGGGGAGAGGAGGAAGCTCGCTTTGTCTCTCCCACACCCTCCTGGGGAAGCAAATGGTATCGCCTACTCTAGTCCCATTCATTTTTCGCCTCTTGGCTCCGTCGACTGCTTGAGAGCATCCCCTGTGGAACTGCGGCCTGGGAATCATGCGCTCTGCACAGTCCTATTATCCCTTTTTAGCCAGTTGGGCATTCAGGCTAGATTCCCTCAGATTTACGGTCGAGTAGGCGTGCAGCCCAGGGGGTCCCCAAACTTGGCAATTTGAAGACTTGTGGACTTCAACTCCCAGAATTCTCCAGCAAGCTGGCTGGAGAATTCTGGGAGTTGAAGTTCACAAGTCTTCAAACGTTTGAAAACCTCTGATCTACTTGCTTTCCCCTTTGCCCTATGCTGGCTGGAGAATTCTGGGAGTTGAAGTCCACAAGTCTTCAAGTTGCCAAGTTTGAAAACCTCTGATCTACTTGCTTTCCCCTTTGCCCTTTGCTGGCTGGAGAATTCTGGGAGTTGAAGTCCACAAGTCTTCAGGTTGCCAAGTTTGGGGACCTCGGATTTACAATATCTACTTGCTTTTCCCTTTCCCCTATGCTGGCTCCAGGAAAGCCTCCAGAGCCTGGGAAGGGGGAAAATGGGACTTCTGGAATTTTCTTTTCTTTTGGGAGCGGGTATCAGAATTTCATTTTTAATGCGTGCCAGTGTGTTCGCAGAAGAAAATGTCAATAAAGGTTGTAAGATAAGCATTTCTTATAATTTGAGGCTTTAGATCTCTGCATTTCTTCCACAACATTTAAATGAAGACTGTTTTGCCTTGTTCCACAGTTAAATGTGCTATATGTTGTAGTTAAGTAGGAACTAATGCGGTAGTAATTGTTGCAGTCTCTCCATCAGCCACAGGAGGGTCCCAGTTTTCTACAAATCTTCAAGCAAAAAGGATGGTTCCTAGCTCGGCACTAAAGGCAATTTTGGGGGAATAGCAGCTCACTTAAATTGGGGTCACAGCCCTATGAGAAGGTGACATTTGCCAGCTAAGGGGGGAAATCTATCATGGGATAGCTGCACAATATGTTGCAGAAACAGATGTAGTAAGAGAAATCTGATTATGGAAATAAAACCAGAAATTCATAGACAGGTTAAATAAATTTGTGACTAAAGAGGGTTTATACATGATTAAATGTAAAATGGTTTTATCAATGCCATGCATTATTTAAATAATACATTCACAGCTATCATTCATATCCTCAAAGGTATTTGTAGGTGTTTATCCAAGTGATATGCTTAATTTCTCATTTCCCAGAATTCTGCTACCTTTAACATGGAGCTGAAAGTTTTCACATAACAAAATATTTGGAGTGCACAATGTAAGGATATTGGGTTTAAAACCTAAATGGCCCCAATTAAAGAATTCTTTGTAAAACATGATCGAATTCTAAAAGTCTTTGAAAACTGCAACCGTTTGATAAAAGACAGTCAACACTCCAGCAATACTTCTCAACGTTTTATTGGCAGCAAACTTTTGGGCCACGAATTCAACGCACGTCTCTTCTCCTGAATCAAATCATGTGCAAGATCCCGTAAGTGGATCAAATTCTCAGCGTGTCCTAAACCTGGTTTGGCTTATCAATCATCTCTCTCTGATTTGAGAAAACGATGGGAAACACCCTTTTCAAAAAAGGAATGCAAACAAACTTGGTTACGAAAAGCAAACTTCCTGTTGTCTAAACTATAACAATGGTTTAAGTCAAAACAAACTCGGCCTTCCATCGGGGCACAGAACTAGTTAAAAAGGAATCGGCGGTGTTAAAGGATCTGGACTTGGGGCATTACAGCAATAAAAGGTACCAGCAATTGCAAGAATTCAGTTGCAGGTAGAATGAAAAACAAGCTAAGGCTGCAACCTGAAGTAGAAGCCACCTCTCTTTCTCAAAGACTCCCAATCACAAGACTAACTGGGCAGGGAGATGGAGCCCATTTGGCCGATGCTCAAAGATACCGAAGGGGAGCCGTTGGCCTGGTGGAGGTGGCTTGGCTGCTGGGGGTTTTCTGAGACTTGCTGAACAGACTGGCTAGGTGCTGGTTTGGATGCCAGGCGGTCGGGCTCTGCTTCGGTTGAATCTAAAAAGAACAGAGGAAGCCTGTTAGATCATTGACACTACATGCCGTCGAGCTCCTATTGCAGAGGTGGGTTCCTACCAGTTTGCACCAGTTCGGTAGAACCGGTTCGCCAAATCTACCGAACCGGTTAGAAGAGGTTCCACCAGTGGACCCGGAAAGCAGGCCACACCTACAGAAGAGGTTCCAAAAAATTTTGAAACCCACCACTGACACACACACATACACACACTCACACACACACAGACTCATACAGAGAGAGAAAGAAAGGAAGAAAGAAATAAAAAAAGAAAAAAGAAAGAAAAAGTGAGAGATGAAAGAAAAAAAGGAAAAAGGGACAGACAAAAGGAAGGAAGGAAGGAGAGAGAGAGAGAGAGAGAGAGAGAGAAAACACATGGCCAGCAAGCCACTCCTACCAGGTCACATGGTTGGCAAGCCACTCCCACAAAGGAGGCCACACCCACAGAGTAGGTTCGAATTTTTTTTGAAACCCACCACTGAACTATTGCCTCTTATATCACAATTACACGGACACCCATCCAGACATAGATTTTGGCAAAAGACTAGCTGTCAGAAACCCAATTCGAATGGTGCGGGAGTATGAATGGATTTCCAGAAAAATGGCTGATTGCAGGAACCATTTGCGCTTTGGTTTGAGATGCAGTTTCATATCAATGATGGGTTGGGTGTGGATAATTATTGTTCCGCCTTGACTGGGTTACCAGTGTCATATGGTGCTTGGTTGTTTTTAAATGTAAGAGCTTTGGTGAGGCAGTGCCTTGAATGCAATACTGCAGGTCAACTCTGCCCATAGCCAGGAGTTCGAACCTGACAGGCTCAAGGTTGACTCAGCCTTCCATCACTCTGAGGTTGGTAAAATTGTTGGGGGCAAGATGCTGATTCTGCTTAAAGTAAAGGTAAAGGTTCCCCCTGCACATATGTGCTAGTTATTCCCAACTCGAGGGGGCGGGGCTCATCTCCGTTTCAAAGCCGAAGAGCCAGCGCTGTCCAAAGACGTCTCCGTAGTCACATGGCCAGCATAACTCAATGCCGAAGGCACATGGAACACTATTGCCTTCCTACCAAAGGTGGCTCCTATTTTTGTACTTGCATTTTTATGTGCTTTTGAATTGCTAGGTTGGCAGAAGCTGGGACAAGTCACGGGAGCTCACTCCATTAGGCGGCACTAGGGATTCGAACTGCCAAACTGCTGATCTTTCTGATCGACAAGCTCGGCGCCTGAGCCACTTAGAGAGGGCTATAAAGCACTATGAAGCGGTATAGAAGTCTTAGTGCTATGGCTATTGATCTCTCTACTTGCTCCACATTCATTCATTCATTCATTCATTCATTCATTCATTCATTCATTCATTCATTCATTTTATTATATTTATATGCTGCCCTTTTCCCCCGAAGGGGACTCAGGGCGGCTAACAAATCAAATCAGGGAAGGGGGGGTACAGACAAAAAATAAAAAATGAAACATAATAATACATAATTTAAAAACACACAACAGTCATACCATTCGAAACGGGGGCAACAGCTCTTTAGCCCCAGGCCTGTCGGAATAGCCAGGTTTTAACGGCTTTGCGGAAGGCCTGGAGGGTGGTGAGGGTTTGAATCTCCACGGGGAGTTCGTTCCAAAGGGTCGGAGCAGCCACAGAGAAGGCTCTCCTCCGGGTAGTCGCCAGTCGACACTGGCCGGCGGATGGAATTTGGAGGAGGCCTAATCTGTGGGATCTAATCGGTCTAGTGGAGGTGATTGGCAGCAGGTGGTCTCTCAAGTACCCAGGTCCAATACCATGAAGGGCTTTATAAGTGACGACTAGCGCCTTGAAGCGTATCTGGAGACCAATAGGCAGCCAGTGCAGCTCGCGGAGGATAGGTGTTACGTGGGTGAACCGAGGTGCACCCACGATCACTTGCGCGGCTGCATTCTGGACAAGCTGAAGTCTCCGAATGCTCTTCAGGGCTGCCCCATGTAGAGCACGTTGCAGTAGGCTTTCTGAGCAACTACATAAAACATCCACTGGGTATTAGGGACCACACTTCTCACCATCTCAACCTTTGCCGTACTGGTGGGGTGATGGGAGTTGCTTTATGTGCTTAATGCACGTAGCGGCAGCATTAACCTAATGTAAAATAATGAACTTCTGAGCACCTGCAGAAGAAGTCTAACCTTTTTCATCCTTGCTGCCAGGCACCTTACGGCCGTTGTCGGGCTCTTCTTCTTTGAGCCTCTTGCTGGAACACTTTCCTTCTTGGCACTGCTGGGGTTGGCACTGCGGAGACATCTGCCCTGGGAGAAGGATGGGGTCTGGGAAGGAGGGATGAGCTAGAAGGCAGGGGCCGGGGTTCAGCAGAGACAAACCGGGAGGGAGCATGTGCAGATCCATCCCAACGGGGGAGCCTGCTTGGAAGGGCATGGTGACCGAGACATCCATGGGCGAGACACAGAAAGGCATCAGCGGCGGGTGGCCAGGAGCGGAGCCAGAGGGAGCAAGGACTTCAACGCTGGTCTCGGAAATCCAGCCGGTCTCCATGCTTTGGGGCAAGCAGACAGTCTTTTGCATGGAGCCCGAGGTACTGTGGTAAGTTCTCAAGTTTGGGGCGAAATGATAGTGGCTGTAACTGGACGCCGCACCGAGGCTTGGTTTGACGGGCTGGATGCTGGAAACCATGAGAGAGGTGGCTACTTGAGCCCCTCGAGTTGGAGCGACCGAGAACAGCCGGACGTTTTTGTATTGCTGGGGGTGAGGGCTACCATGGAAGAGTGGAAAGAAGAAGGGCCCTGGAACCGGTTCGGGGTGGGCACTGACCGATTCTGGGGGTACGTGGGCTCGCTTCAAGGCTATGTCCCTAGAGGCCTTGAGACCCTGAGGAACATAGGGAGGCAGGAAGTACGAGGGATGTGGCTGGAAAGGGCTGGGAATGGCAGGGTTAGGAATGGCTTCCATAGGGTGGGAGAAGCTCGGGGGCCCCATGAGGGCAGAGATGGTGTTGGCAGGGGGCAGGAGGCCTGAAGGGGAAAGCATGGGGCTAGACTGGGGGGCATTTCTTAACACCATCAAGGCTTCGGCGGCCTCTTTCTGGAGCTGTTGTTCAGAAAGGGGCGAGAAGAAAAAACCTCGGGTGGGCCAGACGGAAAGATGAGCAGAAGAATTGGGCTGAAAGAGAGCAGGACAGACAATTAACCTCACAATCAACAAAGAGACGTCAGCAGGACCCAAATTCTATTTTCAATTCAGGATAACAAGAGTTGGAAGGGGCCTTGGAGGTCTTCCAGTCCAACCTGCTGCTGAAGCAGACTTCCATATCAGGGGTGAAATGCTCCCGGTTTGGACTGGCTCACCCGAACCAGTAGTTCCAACGATCAGCTGTGCAACGATCAGCTGATCATCACACAGCTGATCGTCCGGTAGCATTTTTTTTACTACCGGTTGGGGTGAACCAGTAGCTCTGACAATCAGCTGTGCAACGATCAGCTGTGCTGCGCGATTAGAAATCAAGCTGCAGCACAGCTGCCGGAACTACTGGTTCACCCGAAACGGTAGCTCCGTTGATCAGCTGTGTTGGTACGCATGTGCAAGAAGCTAAGCTGTAGCAGACTTCAGAGCATTTCACCCTTGTCCATACCATTCCGGATAAGTGGCTGTCCAATCTGTTTTTCCAGCCAATGAGGAAACCCTACGAGGGCAGGATAAACATAGCCTCTCCTAACTCATCCTAAGATAACAGAGCCAGATGTTCTGGCAAAATATACAAGGCCCTGGGCTTTTTCTAGCTTTAGTTTCGATCAAGCCCAAGGCTGGCTTAGGAGGTGGCAGGTGATCTGGGTTCTTCTTTTATAGAACTTTCAATTCAAGTGGAATAAAGATGACATGTGGCTTGCTTATGTAAGTACCCGATGCGGAAACACTGTCCCAGAAATTAGTCATTTGACCACCTGCCGGTGACAAAGAGCAAAATTGTTTGTTTTCATTAATCCTTTTATGGATAACTTTTAGGCTGCCTTATCCCCCGGCTAGGCATTCTGTTTTATTCATTTTGCTCAATCCGTGCGTTCTGTAAGTTATTGTACATCATTGCATTGTCTGCAGATTCTTGCAAGGATCTGTGCTGAACAGGAAGCAAACCCGCAGAGAATGCCTGGCTTCCTGCAATGTACTTTAACCCTACAGCCACAGTAACAACTTAATTGCTGTGCCTATGTAAACGGCCATGCCCCGAAACAAATATTCCATATGAATGGCTTAATGGATTGGCCCAGCTCCCAAGATCTGTTAAAATGGGACTAGCTTCCCACAACATGGCAAACCACAAACCAGAGGTGCCTGTGGCTAGCCACAATGATTAAAGCTGCGTCACACGTTGCAATGTGCGTTTTGCCATTTGAGCCTCCTGCAAATGCCTATGCCACAGAGGGCCTGGGTAGTTTAGCTTAACCTTGGATGCTGGCTGAATTCAGCCAGTGGACTATTTGGAAGGAATATGTTTATCTATTCAAAAGTAGCACTTCTCTATGACAATACAGGTAGTCCCCATCTCGCAACCACATTTGAGACCACAACTTCTTGGAAATGAAAAATGATATACTTATGCTTTAATTGAAGAAGTTGAATGATGATATAACCATGCTGTGAAATAATCTAACAATGATACAATGAAAAATTAATATAAGGTCTGGTGATGTAATGTATCATGTTAAGAACGTATTCTAATGATATTTCGCTGCTGATAAACAATTTTAATAAGGGAACAATTGAAAACTGGTATATATATATGCAGTGACGTTTTGTTGAAAAATGAAGGAATAAGTTCTCTGTTTGAAGGTATGAAATACAAGGACAATAATGAACATAAGTATATTTTCTGGAAAAAAATAATACTAATGTTAACTGAATATATATTGTAGAATGAAAATGAGGTTTTTAGTTATACTAGATGAAAAGTTTGAGATGGTAAATATTATTCGAGGATGTGGATGTTAAAACACTTGTAACCAAACGACATGCTGCATGTGATGGTTTTTTTTTTCTTTTTGTGTTTTTTTTTTAAATTTTATTTTATTGTGGTGTCTATTAAATATATAACAGAGAGATACGGTGTGTGTGTGGGGGGGGGGAAACGTAGTTGTGATTGCCACAGGTAGGGGAATAAGAAACGATACTAAATTATAATCTATTAAATGAAACAATGAATGTATAAGAATGAAGCAATGCAGTTGTTAAGTGAGTCACAGCCAATAGATTTTTTTTGCTGCAGTCGTTAAATGAATCTAGCTTCCCCATTGGCGTGGCGTGTGGAAAACAACCACTGGGACTGGGAATGTCGCCAATGACAATCATGCAACCCCAGGATGCTGCAACTGCAATAAATACATGGGGGTTGCCATGTGCCTGAATCTGTCATGTGACCATGGGACACTGAGATGGTCATAACAATGAGGGACCGGTTGTAAGTCCCTTTTTATCCAGCGGTTGCAAGTTGAGGATTACTTGCATCCCACTCCTAAAGGTAAAGGTTCCCCTCACACATCTGTGCAAGTCGTTCCTGACTCTAGGGGGCTGTGCTCATCTCTGTTTCAAAGCTGAAGAGCCAGCGCTGTCCGAAGACGTCTCCGTGGTCATGTGGCCAGCATGACTAAACATCGAAGGCTCACAGAATGCTGTTCCCTTCCCACCAAAGGGGGTCCCTATTTATCTACTTGCATTTTTATATGCTTTCGAACTGCTAGGTTGGCAGAATCTGGGACAAGTAACGGGAGCTCACTCAGTTAGGCGGTACTAGGGATTCGAACAGCCGAACTGCCGACCTTCTGATCGACAAGCTCAGCGTCTTAGCCACTGAGCCACTGCGTCCCACTCCTATCAGCCACTAACTGGAAATGGCGAGATCAAGAGGCCCAACCAAATGAATCTGTTTATGAGCCTGTCCCCTTATGAGACCCACAGATGAAATAATTCCGTGCGTCTCTTTCACCGTTTCATCGCAACTTCCCTCCGGTTGGTTCCTTCTGAGGAGAGGAAACAGAATAACTCCAGTTCATGGGTAAACACGGATAAAATAAAATACCTGACCTCCCAGAGACGGGGCCTTGGAACGTCGGCTCAAATCCATGTTGCCACTGATGGGGTTCAGGGCCATGCGGCTGGAAAAAAGAGAAAGTGAGAGAGAAAGTGGTCTGTTTGTAACATTCTTTGGTGGCAGCTGGTCTCCCACTTGCCTTCTGTCCTTACTAAAACACAAAGTGTTGAGGGGGAAGAGACTACTACAGCTGTCATTCTTCCAAGTTCTCCTTACATATACACCCACAGCTTGCTGTTTGGAGTAAATGTTTGTCAGTATAGACATCTGTCCCTGTACTCAGATCAGAAAATAAAAGATACCACATCAGAAAATACAAGATACTGACTTTAAGTTGGCTATTTTGTTCACTGAAGTATTTTTTCCTCCCAGGACATGGGGTTTAGCCTTAGACAGATCTTAAAGACTGTTGGCAAAATCATTATTCCAACAGTTTTGTTTTCTGTTTATCCAATGAATCCATTCTGTCTCTTGTATCTGGTTCATGATTTTGACTGCATGCTCCCACTACATTCTTCTAGTGGAAGAGTTCCAGCCAACTAGAACCAACTAGTTCCAACTAGCTAACTAGTTTGAGCATTTTCTTTACCAACATAACTTGGTACTTTAAAAAGTGTTAATTTTCTCTGCATTATTTCACACATTTCTATAATAAAACCTAGCTTGTTTTTAATGTGTGTTTATTTGTATCTAGGCTCTAGTGTAGCCCCTATAATTATATTGTTTCACCTGGTTCACATGGAATGAAGAATCAGGGTTGGGTATTGTTTTAAATAATTCTGCCAGAATTTCTTTTTATCACTCTTTTCATTAAAAAACCTTCTTTCTCAAAACTGCAGGAATCCAGTATTTAAAACTTCCCATAGTTCACCCAACTGGCATAGCTTAAATGGCTTCTTGTAAATATATTCCTATAAACCAATTCACTTCATTTCTCCCTCAAGATAATCTTGACTCCTGTTGAGTTTTATTGTTAATTTATTTAGAACGTTTTCATGGCTGCCCAACTCAAACGCAACTCTGGGTGGCATGCAAAAAAATAATTAAACTAAAACACAGAAGAAAAATAACACGCCCCATTAAAGGCAAACGAAAACAATTAAATGGCAATCAGGACGAAACAATCGGCTAATAAATAAACCGCCACTATTAAATCGCAATCAGGATTAAAAAACTCCAACTGGGAGCTCTACTCGTCCTGACCCAAGTGCCAGGAAAAAAGCCAGGCCTGAAATGCCTTTCCAGAAAGCCTGCAAGGTCAGGATTCAGGGCCCATCTTTCATCCCGTGGATTTAGGGCTCAATCCAGCTTGATATTTGCGAAGGTACTTTTCAGCTTTCCAATCTTGTTCACAGTCTTGGGATTCCCTGATGGATTTCCTCCCGTCCAAATAATAATCAGATTGGACTCTGCTTGGCATTTCTGAAAACACCCAGGATCAGCCTCTGAAGTGTCTGCCCAATTTTCTCTGCACGGAAATGCTGAAAAAGACCACTGTGGCGGGTTCCAATCTGAATCGGTCACTGGGACCAGAGGTTGATTCTTCTGAGCTTTCGGACTCGTGCTGGAGCCTATCCTCAGGGATCTTCTCTCTCTACAAAAGGTGTCACTTTGGGGAGAAAGAGACTGGCCGCGAGATGAATAGTTGTCTGCCACATGCATTCATCTCCACCCCCGGCCTTCTATCCCCAGAGTTAGGGTGGGGCTTCGCTAGCAGCGGTGGCTCTTCCGTCCCAAGGACCGGCCCATGGATTTCCACTGCTCTCCTCTCCTCTGCCTTCTGCGCATCCATGTGTCAGGCACTGGACCCATCTGTTCCTCCTCTTCCTCATCAGTCATCTCCAGACCTGGGGGGGTGTTGACTCTCCATCTGAGGGCTGACCGCCATCTGAGGCTCTGCCTGCCTCTCTCTCTCTCCCTGACAGCTCCATTCCCTTTTCCCTCTCGGAGATCTCAGGTTGCCTCAATGCTGACCCTGACTCCCACGCCTCCTTCCTCCTCCTCTTATTTGACTACTGGAGGGGCCAGCGGCCTAAAGGCCACAATGGTTTTCAGGACAAGTCCAAAAGCTTGGAAGAATAAACTTCTGGTCCCAATGACCAACTTGCATTGGATCTTGCAACAGTTATCCTGGACAGTCCCAAAGGTTCTTTTTCAAGAGGCAACCTGTTTTTTTCTTTGAAGACGTTTTCCTTCTCATACAAGAGATTTCTTCAGCTCTAACTTTAGCTCTGACTGAAGAAGTTTCTTGAATGAGAAGCCAACGTCTTCAAAGAAAAAGCCGGAAGTCCAAGTTGCCTTTTGAAAAAGCACCTTTGGGACAACCATGACCTGGATGGCTGAAAATCTCCCTAGGCATTTCTCCTGCGACAGGTATATTTTGCTTTCCTTCACAAGCCCAGTCTACCTGGATAGGTCAGCAGGTGGAGGTAAGCACCAGGGGACACCAGGCACCGGATGAAACATTTGCCCTGGAGCAGGCAGGTAACTCTCTGGTGTGTATAAAGCTTCATTTCCATGGCAACCTGCAGGGGAAAAAAGAAAGACAACTTTCTTTGGCTGTGGCTGTTGCCAAGCCTGAGTAGGAAAGCCAATAAGAGGCTTGCCGTATAAAAATATTGTAAGCTTTTTATTATGTGATTTATAAACATGATTATATATTGTATATGCAGCCCAAGATAATTCTTCTTCATTCCATACAGCCCAGGCAAGCCAAAAGGTTGGGACCAGGGGTGAAATTCAACAGGTTCTGACCGGATCTGGAGAACCGGTAGCAGAAATTTTGAGTAGTTCGGAGAACCAGCAAATACCACCTCTGGCTGGCCTCTGCAGTGGAGAGGGAATGGGGATTTTACAGTATCCTTCCCCCAGGAGTGGGGAGGCGATGGAGATTTTGCAGTATCCTTCCCCTGCAGTGGAGAGGGAATGGAGATTTTGCAGTATCCTTCCCCTGTCATGCCCACCAAGAACCGGTAGTAAAAAATTTTTGAATGTCACCACTGGTTGGGACACTCATGTTAGCTTCATGACTAAAATAACAGGTTACCTACCTTCCATACACGGAAGATTGAAGGAATGCTCCGGAGGCAGGAAAGGGGAGAAAGAGCTTGGGGGCATTGCAAGGGGAGGTGGGAACCAAGAAGGAGGGCCATGATGTCCTCCCAGGCCCCACGGCAGCTCGGTGACTTTTGAACAAGGAGACAGAGGTAACCAGGAATTTTCCTGAAGGACAATGTATAACATAATTTAGTAGAAGAAACATACTGTAAATACTACACTGCTAAATATCTTACACGTTATTCTGTGGTGTCAATGAATTTCTCCTCCCCACCCCAGGGTCTAATTTATTTGCAGGAAATGATGTAATTTTTAAAAATAATTCTTTATGTTTGTTTGTTTTTTAATTTTAGGGAAGCTTACTTAGAGCCAAAAAGCATGTTAATGAGTTATCCTTGGAAAATCACTATTGTATGTAGACTATTCATTACAGAGGTATTTGTCTTAGGCTCTTAGGAACACAGAAAGAAAGCATTGCCAATTAGGAAATCCTGTTTTCGTTTGTCAGAACTAATGGCTGCATGGTGATTGCTGATAAAATATTGAAAGTAAATTTTTTCCCTACAAGGTGGCGCAGTGGTTAGGGTGCAGCACTGCAGGCCACTTCAGCTGACTGTTATCTGCAGTTCAGCGGTTCTAATCTCACCGGCTCAGGGTTGACTCAGCCTTCCATCCTTCCGAGGTGGGTGAAATGAGGAACCAGACTGTGGGGGCGATATGCTGACTCTGTAAACCGCTTAGAGAGGGCTGAAAGCCCTATGAAGCGGTATATAAGTCTAACTGCTATTGCTATGGCTAAAATACAAAAATAGGCATTTCTTGTTTATGTATTTATGTAACCAATTTCGTTGCATTTATTTCGTACAATGACAAAGACTCTACAATACTATGTATGTTTGAACAATATAATGAGGATTATAAAAATAATAAAAATAATAGAAAGATTAGAAGTTCACAGATGTTAGGCATTTTTTAAAATGCACGTTTAAATAATATGACAATTAAATTGGTTCATATATAATAGAGAAATGTTTAGATTGAACAAGACATATAGAGATGAAGATAGAGACAAAGATGAGAAGTTAGGCATTTTTTGTTTATGTATGTTTGAACAATATAATGAGGATTACCTAAATTTGATAAATGTGATAGAGATTACTAATACTGTTATTGTGAATTGGAAGAATATGAAAAAGGGGATAAGAATTCAAGCACAAAAGAGGAGAAGAGATGACGTTAGGCATTCTCCTTTTATGTATGTTTAAATAATATAACGAGGATTATATAAATTAGATAAATGCGATAGAGATTATTAACGATGTTAGCATGAATTGGATCAATATGAATGATACGTAATCAAATTTGTTCATATATAATAGAGAAATGTTTAGATGAAGACAGAGAAAAAGATGAGGAGTTAGGCAATTATGTTAATTTATGTTTGAACAATATAATGATTACTTAAATCTGATAAATATGAGAGAGATGACTAATAATGTTATTGCAAATTGGATTAACATGAATGATGCCCAGAACCAACTCTGTTCACACACAATATGGATATATAATGTATTTCCTACAAATATGAAGTTTCCACGTAAAAATCCTCAACTTACGACCACAATTGAGGCCAATGTTTCTGTTATTAAGAGAGTCATTTGTCAGGTGAATTTTGCCTCATTTTATGACTTTTCTTACCACAGTTGTTAAGTGAATCACTGCAGTTGTTAAGTTAGTAACGAGGCTGTTAAATGGACCTGACTTCCCCATTGATTTTGACTGTCCGGTCACAAAAAGGGATCACATGACCCCTGAGACACTGCGTCAACCGAGGTGGTGCAGTGGTTAAATGCAGCACTGCAGGCTACTTCAGCTGACTGCAGTTCTGCAGTTCGGCTGTTCAAATCTCATCGGCTCAGGGTTGACTCAGCCTTCCATCCCGGATTGTTGTTGGGGTCAATATGCTGACTCTGTAAACCGCTTAGAGAGGGCTGAAAGCCCTATGAAGCGGTATATAAGTCTAACTGCTATTGCTATTGCTATAAATATGAGCCAGTGGTCAAGTGTCTGAAGTTTGATCATGTCACTATGGGGATGCTGCAACAGTGGTTAAGTGTGAAAAACGGTCATAAGTCACTTTTTTCAGTGACGTTGTAATCTCAAACAGTCACTAATGATCTGTTGTTGAGGATTATCTGTACTATACTGGTCATAGAATAAATAGCGTTCCTTTTTTTTTGTTTCCTTTTTTGTGGATTTGTGAACTTTTTAAAAGGAATCTTATTTGGGGGGAAGTATGAGAGGTGAGGCTGAGCTACGTGGAATCTGCTGTTAAAATGACTTCATCAATAAGGACTCCTTTTCTCACCTTTCTTGCAGTTCTCCGCCTTTGTCTTCGCAGGAGCCCTGGTGTTCCCCGGAGTCCATCTTCAGACTCGTTCAACGGTTCTTCGTTTTCTTTCTTGTCTAGCCAGCCAAAGGGGAGAAGGGGTCCAGGGTGAGTTATTGTTGGGCCAATGGTCAAGATTGCCAGGCTGAACCACACCAAGGTCCTCAGTAGTGATGCGTCACATCTTCTTAGATCAGTGTTTCTCTGTCTCAGTCACTCTTAAGATATGTGGACTTCTACTCCCAGAATTCCCCAGCCGGGGGAATTCTGGGAGTTGAAGTCCACACATCTTAAAGTGGCTGAGACCAAGAAACACTTGTTCTAATATCTAGATCAGGGGTGTCAAACTCGATTTCATTGAGGGCTGCATCAGGGTTGTTTGACCTCAAGGGGGCAGGATGGGTGTGGTCAGGATGGGTGTGGTCAGGATGGGTGTGGCCAGCTAGACGTCACTTATGCTGGGGGTGCCTGTGGCAGCCCAGTGAAAAGAGACTCCCAAGCTCTGTTTTCTGCTATGACGGCTTCCTGCAACCCTCTGCCAGTGAAAATTGGCAGAGGCACTGCTGGCCGGCTGGTCCTTCACTGTTTCCAGGGCAGCCCTGCAGGCCAGATCTAAGCACTTCATAGACTGGATCCTGCCCCCTGGTCTTGTGTTTGACACCCCTGATCTAGATCATCTACTCATTGCTAAGCCATTGCAACCTTTTTTTTTTGGGGGGGGGGGTATCCTATCATGCTAGAAATGGTTTTACCTGTCCCTCCCCTGCATGGTTTAATCGCTTTCAGCGGTTTGGCCAAGGGGAGGAAGTTTGTTGGCCCACTGTCCTGAAGCTGTAGCAAACCACTGGGAAATTGCCGTTTCAGCTCCAGCTCCTGTTGTCTACGAAGAGCCACTTGGGCGGCCATGACCCGGCGTCTTTGCCTAGAGAAAACCCAATAGATAGACAGACAGACAGATAGATACAATACAATACAATAGCTGAGTTGGAAGGGACCTTGGAGGTCTTCTAGTCCAACCCCCTGCCTAGGCAGGAAGCCCTATACCGTTCCAGACAAATGGCTATCCAACATATTTTTAAAGACTTCCAGTGTTGGGGCATTCACAACTTCTGGAGACAACTTCTGTTCCACTGATTAATTGTTCTCACTGTCAGGAAATTTCTCCTCAGTTCTAAGTTGCTTCTCTCCTTGATTAGTTCCCACCCACTGCTTCTTGTCCTGCCCTCAGGTGCTTTGGAGAATAGTTTGACTCCCTCTTCTTTGTGGCAAACCCGGAGATATTGGAACACTGCTATCATGTCTCCCCTAGTCCTTCTTTCTATTAAACTAGACATACCCAGTTCCTGCAACCGTTTCTCATATGTTTTAGTCTCCAGTGCCCTAATAATCTTTGTTGCTCTTCTCTGCACTCTTTCTAGAGTCTCCACATCTTTTCTACATCGTGGCGACCAAAACTGAATACAATATTCCAAGTGTGGCCTTACCAAGGCTTTATAAAGTGGTATTTTATAAAGTGGTATTTTATAAAGATAGCTAGAGATAGAGATAAATAGATAGATATAGCTATATTACACTCAAATAACAGAAGAAGTAAAGAGAAACCATCACAAAGCATTGTTTGCACTATTATTCTAATAATCCTTCCCCGTTGACTGCACAAGAATGGCCTGATTGTCTCCAAGCTCAATCAAGCAGTTCAATTGGACTTTATTGCCTCGATTTATAATTAACTTCAATGCTTAGAGAACAGGATTGATTGTAAATCGGGTACTAAGTACATTTCTGTACTTCCACAATTTCACTTCCCTCTCATGTTTGGCTGTCAATTAACCCAATGGGGCTACAGAGGCTTGTAACCTAGGAGTAGCTTCATGGATCTGCTTTGGGCTCTACAAGGGATGTGTAATTAACACAGGTAGTTCTCGACTTACAGCCATTCATTTAGAGCCCATTTGAAGTTACATTGATCCTGAAAACAGTGATGGATGACTGACACGACCGTTGCAGCATCCCCAGGGTCACATGATCAAAATTTGAACCCTTGGCAACCGGCTCGTATTTATGATGGCTGCAACTTTTCCCGGGATCACGTGATCGCCTTTTGCAACTTTCTGACAAGTAAAGTCAACAGAGAAGCCCAATTCCCTTAACAACCATGGCGTGATTCACTTTACAACTGTGGCGAGGAAAGTCGTAAAATGGGGCCGAACTCACTTAGCAACTGACATGGTGGGCTCAATTGGGGCTGTAAGTCGAGGACTACCTGCAATGTCCCCTCATGTTGTTCAAATGATGGCTCAGTTGTTAGAATGCAGTAATGCAGGCAAATTCTGCCCATTGCCAGCAGTTTGAACCTGTCAAGATTGTGATTTAGCCTTTCATTCTTCCCAGGTCGGTAAAATGAGGACCCAGGTTGTTGGGGGCAATATGCTGACTCTGTAAACCGCTCAGAGCATGCTGTAAAACACTGTGAAGCAGTATATAAATCTATATGCTACTGCTATCTTCCCTTGGCAAAAGCAAACAGCACTTGTAATTTAACACAATCTAGAGGGCCATCTTGTGTCTATCCCTGCTTTAAAAAATGCTTTTAAGATGCTAGCCTATTATATTTGGTTTTTTTTTTCTTTTTAAAAAAGGAGGAAGATATATGTTAAAATTAAATATATATATTGAAAAAGAATTATAAATACCATCAACATAAAATGGAGCTTGCTAAGAGCTGAAATATACCAAATAAATGAGAGAAAGAATGCGAAGTAGAGGAGAGAGGTAAGGGAAGAAGAGAGGGATAGGAGAGAGAGCAGGGGGGAGAGTAGTAGAGAAAGAAGGAGTGGAAAGGGGAGAGAGAAGAAGGAGAGAGGAAGGGGAAGTAGAGAAGAGAAGGACGACAGAGGGAAGAAAGGAGGTAGGGAGGATAAGGAGAGAAGGAGAAGAAAGTGATGGATAGGGTATAAATATGTTGAATGCAGAGCAGAAGAGCCAATAATTGTTTTTGGGAATTGATAGTAAGACAAATTGATGTAAACATTTAACAATATAATATGATGCTGGCTATGTAATAGTTTGCATGTGGTTATTTGTTATGAAAATGAAAAAATAAAAAACTTTATATATATAAAAAAAGATGCTAGCCTATAGTCATGTGTCTCCCATTAAAACTGTACACTTCCAAGGCTGTTTTTCATTTTCAGAGCAAGTTACTGGTCGAGAAGCTGTTAAATTCAACCAGAACCCACTGTTATTTGGAAAGAAAAGCAGTCATTCTCCTCCTGAACATGTCTCCAAGCTACCAAATCCCTGCAAAGAGCAATTCAGTTTTTATTTACGCTTCCCACTTAGGCCCATCCGACGATGCCATCAGCCGCAGCGCATCTCCCAAGAACAGCAAAGCCCGGCATTTCATGTACACCATGTTCCCCCCTCGTAGCTTACAGAATAAGGGCGCATTTGTCGCACTGGCAGTCCATGAACTGGCAACAGTTCTTGTGGCCTTTCAATGGCACCCTGAGGCCATGATTGCGGCAGCGGGCGCAGGTTGGAGAGCGCGCCGTGGTGGGAAGAAGGTAGTCATCTTGCGTGGCACCGTTCTCCACGGAGGAGTCTGAAAGGCTGCTCTGAACATTTGAGGCGCCGGCAGCATCCAGATCCTCATTGTCCCCCATAATGTGTGAACCTGAAAGAGAGAGAGGAAATAAACACACAGGGCCTTGCTCAGTCAGAGTGGATCCAAACACAGAGTTAATCGGCTATGATTTAGGAAATAGCATGTACAGGAAAATAAATGAGAGCATTTTTTAAAGTGAGAATTTTGCAGAAAATTCTTTTCTAAATAAGCGAAATGTTGGCTTGAAGCCATAAAGATAACAATGGAGGTCAGGAATGACACTAGAATCTCTTCTGCAAAAAAGGGGGATATTTATGGGAAAGCCTGGCCTGTTGATTGCCAGCATGAATTGCTTGGGGATGTTTCCTATTTGCAAGATTCATGGACACCCCAAGAGTTGTTTTTGATATGACGGAAATGATCGTGCTGGAATTGGACGAGTCCATCAAAGTTAGGGGCAGCTATAATCAATGAAATCAAATGAAATAAACAAACTCCCGGGACAATAAAAGTTTGACAAAGGGTGCAGACTGGACCCCAGCTGGCAATCTTAAGCATGTGGCATCTTCTAAAAGGACCTCAGGTCGTTCAGATTGCAATCACGGCTTGACCTAAGCCACAGTTTGTTTAATCCTGGATTGTTGGCTGGCTGGCTTCCCCTATCCTGAAGCGTTAATAAACCATGGTTTGCAAAGGCTGCAGGTCTCACGGGAGATCAAAACCAGAGACACCCCCCCCCAAAGGCTTCACACAGTTTCACACCATGGGAAGAGCCCCAGGTGGGAATCAGGATCCCACAATAAGCAAGGATGCAACTGCACCCCAAGGTGCCCAGGTACCCCCAAATTTTTGGCTAGGAAAAAATAGATTTGCAGGGTGTTTTTTTTTTTTAAGGCAACCGTCTTTTTTTTAAAAAAAGGGATTCTTTTAAACTTTTCAATCAGGAGGAAGAGGAGGAGGAGGAGGAAGAAGAGATTTAAACGGATCGACCTCAACCTGGATAGTTGTGTGAGGCAACCCAATCGATCTCTCTGATGGAAGTCACTCCCCGGGACTAGGCAGTAAGGTGCCACTCAAATAGTGCATCATAAGGGGTTATTCAGGCGGGGAGCGCCGAGACAAGAGCGCTTTAATTATTTACCCAAGAATTAAATCTGCATTCCTGAAACCTCTCTACCCCCCCACTGCCCCCCCCTTAAAACGGTCCCTTGCAACAGCTCGCCGCCAAGCGGCCAATCGCAGCTTTCCTAGCGGCCTCCCCTGGCGAGGCGAGCCAATCAACGGCGGCCTGTGATTTTCCCTCCACCCCAGCGCCCAATCAGAATCCTCCTGATTTGCCTTGTTTTTTGATCGGGCACTTAAACTGTCGCTTTTTCAAGGCCGGGGAATACAAAAAGCCAATAGAGAGGGGCTCGCGCCGCGGCGGCGGGGGGGGGGGGGAGAGGAGAGGGGCCGCCCAGATATTTGGGAAAGAGGGAGAGAGAGAGAGAGATAAACAGTTGGGCCGAACCATTGCAACATCATAGGGGGGAAGGAGCGTCAAAGAGAATCCAAAGAGGGGGGTATCACCTCTTTTATATAAGGCAATAAAAAGTTTTCTTAGAAGCATAATTCTATCTATCTATCTATCTATCTATCTATCTATCTATCTATCTATCTATCTATCTATCTATCTATCTATCTATCTATCTATCTATCTATCTATCTATATCATCTATCTATCTATCTATCTATCTATCTATCTATCTATCTACCTATCTATCTATCTATCCATCCATCCATCCATCCATCCATCCATCCATCCCACCCATCCCACCCACCCACCCACCCATCCATCCATCCATCCATCCATCCATCCATCCATCTATCTATCTATCTATCTATCTATCATCTATCTCATCTATCTCATCTATCTATCCATCCATCCATCCATCCATCCATCCATCCATCCATCCATCCATCCATCCATCCATTAATCCATCTAAAGCAGACGTAAAGTGAGATTTGGACATTAAGTGTGAAACCTACTGGGTCAGGCTGGACAGCCTCTTAGAGCCCTTTACTTATATATTAAAGCCACATAGGCAGAATTGCAGCTTGCAAAAGAACAGGAAGCCAGTGCCTAACCACAAGATGTCAGAAGTCCAAGGTTCAATTAAAGTTCGTTAACGACGCGTACTCCATAAACAAAAGGAGAAGTAAGTCCCCATCTCATAAGGTTTTCTCCTCAAGGTAACCACTAAGAAATGCGTGAAGTATTTCCGTGTTGCAATGCTTTTGGGAATGTATAAGAATGCGTGCTTCGATAATGAAGGTTGTTCAAAACTTGCAATGCTAGCCATGGGCTAGCTTTCTGAACCTGGCTGCCAGATAAACTTTTCCTGTATCCTGAGAAGTCTAAGCCTGTCATTTTCTGCAACACATCCATCCATCCATCATCTATCTCTCATCTATCTATCCATCTCTCATCTCTCTATCATGCCTAACATAGGCTATAATATATAAAGGAGCTACACACACATGCATGCATGTGCGCACGTGCACACACACACATACACACTGCTCCTTTATATATTATAGCCTGTATTATGCATGATACTATGTATGATGTGTGTTTTGCACAAACAATGCCACTGTGTTGCAGAAAATGACAGGCTTTAGACTTCTCAGGATACAGGAAAAGTTTATTTGGCAACCAGGTTCAGAAAGTTAGCGAAATAGCTAGCATTGCAAATTCTGAACAACCTTCATCATCAAAGCACACGTTCTTATACATTCTCAAAGGCAGCGTAACACAGAAACACTTAATTCATTTCTTAGTGGTTTCCTTGAGGAGAAAACCTTATAAGGAGATGGAGGTCTTACTTCTCCTTTTGTCATAGGTACTGAGTAGGCGTCTCTAAGCGAACTTTAGCTGACCCTTGTGGTCTTGTAAGACTATTGAACTCTGGGGTTAGGCCCTTGCTTCCTGTTCTTTTGCAAGCTGCAACTCTGCCTATGTGGCTTTTTAATATAGAAGTAAAGGCGCCCCAAGAGGCTGTCCAGCCTGACCCAGTAGGTTTCACACTTAATGTCCAAATCTCACTTTATGTCCTACTTTAACTGAATTCTAAACACAGTGGGTTTAGATACACGCAATTAAGTAATCCAGGTTGTAATTAATCAAGAATGGCGTATTGGAAAAATGCAGGTTACGCTAGAGCTGCCATATGTATATAAACTTTTGGAAGTGTTTCTCAAGTTTGGCAAACCTTTTAGATGGGTGGACTTCAACTCCCAGAATTCTCCAGGCAGCATTCTGGGTTGGGAATTCTGGGAGTTAAAGTCCACCTCTCTTAAAATTAACGTTGAGGGACCCTAGAAAACCTTGATGGTACCCCAAGTTGGGCAGGGAACTAATAACTTGATCTTTGCATTTACCTTGCCTACTCAAAAATTTATTAAGGGGGGGGGGTCAGTTTTGGGCTCAATTGTCATAATTCGAGAACTGCTATCTGTAATGAATTCAGCTATTAGTTGTTTTCGTTGCAAAAAAGCCATTTTTGACTCCCAAGAATGAGGTTGGTTGATAGCTGTAACATATAGTATGTCTTCTTTCCTCTTTTGTTATTTTGTGCATTTAAAAGTTTAACTGAGTCCATTTAAGCTCACGCCTATTGCTTCGGTGACTCCATCCAGTCACCTCATTCTCTGTCGCCACCTCATTCTCTGTTCCCAGGAGCAAGCGTCTTTTACCTTTTTGGCTGCAGTCCCCATCTGCGGTGATCTTGGAGCCCAAGAAAATAAAATTGGTTGGGTTTGGATTGGGTTTGCCCCAAAAGCTCTTTTTGCTAGAATATAAATAAGAAATAGAACATGCTCAGATAATCTCGCTGCAGAGCTCCCAAGAGAGTTATGTTTTCTGTTGCTGCTATGAATCAACCTGGTTCCTTTCAGCTGAGCTGGGAAACCTCTAGACTACTGAGTCACCAGTATGCAGGCATTCATTTCCCGAGCGGGAGGCATTTGTGGGTATTTATATTACCCTACTCCTGACATCACCCCAACTGCCAATTGCAGTTGGAGGCACGACTGGCCATGTTTAACACCTTGTGAATCCCCTCCCTCCAACCCTCCCAGCAGCTTACTTCAGCTGACTGCAGTTCTGCAGTTCGGCTGTTCAAATCTCACCGGCTCAGGGTTGACTCAGCCTTCCATCCTTCCGAGGTGGGTAAAATGAGGACCCGGATTGTTGTTGGGGGCAATATGCTGACTCTGTAAACCGCTTAGAGAGGGCTTTCATAACTCCTCTATGAAGCAGTATATAAGTCTAACTGCTATTGCTATTGCTAGCTTCAAGTTGTGCATGAAAAAAAAACTATATTTACTTACTTACTTTACTCTATTGTCATTGTACGTATATGCACTGTTTACAGATACAACGAAATTCACATAACACCCAGAGACCAGGCCCAACACAGACAACAATCCCCAAATACACTCCCACCCACCAAAAAAATCCCGGCCCCTAAACCACCCAAACATTCACATAACAGATCAAGTAGTGCTGTCCAATAGCTCGCTGATGGTGGCCCTTTAGTTCATTGTTGAGTGCAATTATAGCTCTGGGATAAAAGCTATACAGAAGACGTGTGGTCCAAGTTTTTTTTTAAAATATATTTTTATTCTTTTTAAACAAAACAACACATACAAAACAAAGCAAGAGAAGAACAAAGAACAACTTTCCTCCATTTCATCAGGCATGTCGTTTGGTTACAAGTTTTTGTGCATCAATTCTTAAGCTTAGGATTAATATCACTGGTTTACATTAAACATAACTGGATATTTTGCTGTCATTGAGCATTATGTGTTCAGATTACCATTAATATTCTTTCATTTGTAACAATCCTTGTTTGGTTAAATTCATAATTATCTATCAAATAACAATGAATCTTTAAAGTATTATAGTATCACCTATCTCTAAGGAGTAAAAGCGAATATTAAAACAAAGAATTTCCATTCGTTTATAATATACATTCATATTTTCAATTGACCATAATGTCACCAATCATCCAGAGTTCCAAGAATAATTTTCCATTATTAATTATTAATCCATATAGTGGGGTAAGTATTTCAATTCATATATATCTCAATTGTTCATTACATCATCATTAATCCGTTTAACATACCAAGGTCTTTCTAATATAAAATGGTCACTACATACAATTATACCAAAAGTATTCAAATCATCCCACACTTATACATGAAGATCATTATTGTCCTTTATATATCATGTGAATAGTACACTATATCATAACAAGAAAAAACCAAACTATTACTACATAAATAAACAGTTTCATTCCCAGGTTTTTTTTATCTAACTATTGATAAAACAAGTCCCATACTTTATAGTATTGCTCATCCTCTCGTTCTCTAATTTCAAATGTAAGCTTACTCATTTCGGCACATTCCATTATTTTCCAAATAGTTTTCTCCTGTGATGGTACTTTCTCGTTTTTTTCCAATTTTTGGCAAATACAATTCTAGCGTGTGGTCCAAGTTTTAATTGTTCTGTATCTTGTGCCAGAAGGCAACAGTCTAAAAAGATTGTAAACAGGATGGGAAGAGTCTCTTATGCAACTTCCTCAAACAGGGAGATGCAAAGATGTCATCCAGGACTGGGAGCTGGAGCCCCGTGATAAACTGGGCAGTTTTCATGATTATCTATTGTAATGATAGTCTTAGATAAAACATGCCTTTGTTTATGGAGACTCTCAGTCATCTAGGTCAGTAGTTCCCAAACTTGGCAACTTTAAGACTTGTGGACTTCAACTCCCAGAATTCTCCAGCCACCTCTGCAGCAGAGCTGGCTGGAGAATTCTGGGAGTTGAAGTCCACAAGTCTTAAAGTTGCCAAGTTTGGGAACCACTGATCTAGGTCATGGTGGTCCCAAAGGTGCTTCCCCCCCCCTCAGATTAAATACCTATAAATCCTTCCATTCCCCACCATCCAGCCAGAGCTGAACAACTTTCTTGGGATGAGAAGCAAAACGTCTTTCAAGGAAAAAACCAGAAAGATCAGTTACCTATTGGGAGAAAAAAAAAACACCTATGGGATATGGGAGCCCATGCATCCTCTGTCAAATGCTCCTGTCGATTATATTCGCACAAAAAAAAGGGAGATGGCAATTTTGTAGAAGCCCGGACTTCCCTTTGCGTGCAAAGAGCAGGACCAAAAAAATCGGATTCGGGGATGCCAAGATTTCTCCATCCCGCAGTCTTCCGTTGACCCGTTTATGGTAGATGCTTAAACTCCCTTGCCGAGAAACCAGCCCATTTCGGGGAAGCGAAGGGACCCGACCCAGCCAGGCTTGCTTTCGCTTTCGGCGGCTGCTTTATAAAAAAACTTCCCAGGCGAGCCCAGGAGCGGAGAGGGACCGTTGCAGGCTGCGAAGAGAGTCGGAGGGCGACCCGCTGATTTCCTTTTCAAAGACGGTAGTGGGCGATGCTTTCCCCCAGCTTCTCTCGTAGCGGCAGGGGCTTTCTGGACTTGGGGCTCCTACTCCGGCGAGGCTGGGTGGGTGGGTCCCCCTTGCTGGCTCTAACCGAGCAGGGGCAGGGGATCCAAGAAGCAGAGACCCCCCCCCGCGAAACTGGGATGGGGAGTGAAGGGTTGGTGGGAGGGTCTGTTGGGATCCAGAAGGGTTTTTTGCCATCGGACAGGGGCAGATGAGAGGGTTGGGGGGGGGGGCTTCTGGGCAGAAATGCTTCTGGAGAAGCTGCAGGGTAGGTGGTCCCCTTTGGTCCATCCCTGCCTTCTGACAGGTGTGTCACCAAAGGCTGGGTTGGGTCTGGAGACCCCCTGCCTTTCAGCTGAGTGGCTTCTGGAGGTCTGGGGGGAAGGGGTGGCTTGAGAAAGGATCTGGGATTACAAAGCCCATGTGCTCATTGACCTGGGATGGGCTTGATGTCACCGTGATGAACATGGGGGAGGGAGGGTCTTTTATAGTTCTTCTTTGGGAAGAAAGTTCCTGCAGCTGCCACATCTTCTCTGCAGCTGCATCTCCTCCAAAGCCAGGATGGAGGCTCCGGTGTGCCTGATTGAAAACACACCCAATGGCCTCCACGTTTCTCCGGAGGCCCTTCGGTTGCTCTCGGAAATCCGGCAGCCGGTGGTGGTGGTGTCCATCGTGGGACTGTATCGCACGGGCAAGTCCTACCTGATGAACAAGCTGGCTGGCAAAAATTCAGGTGAGGAGGATTGAGATGAGCCAGGGCGATATCCACAAGGTGAAATCCCTGGGTGGGAAAAGGAACACCCCCAAATCCAGGGTTTTCTGCTCTGAAGGGCAAGTGTGGAGTCCAGGACTGTAACTTTCCCCGAATGGTCACTAGGAATGACGATCATCCGGTGACAAGGAACCCTTTGGACCAATGTTAACTTGCAAAATCTTATCATAGTTTTTATGACTACTGTTGGCTCCATGGGGCAAACCAGATGGGGAATCAAATCTGCTAATCTACTGAATTGTAAAGCTGCCTCGACTGAATCTTGCCGGTACGAAAGTACAGTTCTCCACTCATCTACTTTACCGCTGGAGAAACTAGGGAGGGTCTCTTCTGAGCCTCTTGCCTCTCCCACTATCCATCTGTGGGTCGAGCTGCCTCTTATTCAACCAAGGCCCAAGGCCTTTCCCACATACCGTTACACAAACTTTAAACTGCTGATTTAATCAATGCATATTTATACTTTTGCTCCTGATGTTTTTCTTTCTTTCTAAGAAATGTAGCCCCTTCCCTCTTTCTTTGAGGATTATTTCTTCGAGCATTTCCACTCACACCAGTAATACTATTATCAAATTTGCAGATGATACATCAGTGGTGGGACTCATCTCCGGGGGTGGGGGGTTGAATCTGCCTATTGAGATGTGGTGGACCGATTGCGACCATGGAGACATCTTTGGACAGTGCTGGCTCTTCGGCTTTGAAACAGAGCACCACCTCCTAGAGTCAGGAGTGATTGGCACATAGGTGCAAGGCAGTGGTGGGTTTCAAAAATTGTTTGAACCTACTCTGTGGGTGTGGCCTCCTTTGTGAGAGTGGCTTGCCACCCATGTGACCAGATGGGAGTGGCTTGCTGCTCATGTGACCGGATATGAAGATGCCGACGACAGGTGTCAGAACCACCTTAAATTACCTCACACACAGCACTGGCATGCATAAGAATAGGATGTCAACTTGTTTTTTAAAAGGCATCTTTGGTTTGCGTTAAAACAACTTCAACGCACGCAATGTTCTGATTGCACCACAAACGCAGTAGTCATCCTTACCTTTCACAGAGGCACTGAGTTTTATAAATAGGAGCATGATAGTGTAGAATAATCATATCCAAGGACCAGTGGTGGGTTTCAAAAATTTTTGGAGCCTCTTCTGTAGGTGTGGCCTGCTTTCTGGGTCCACTGATGGAACCTCTTCTAACCGGTTTGGTAGATTTGACGAACCGGTTTTACGGAATAGGTGCGAACTGGTAGGAACCCACCTATGGTGCAAGGGGAACCTTTACCTTTACCTATAGAAGAAATAGATCACCCATCCAGCCCTTGCTTATCAATGGAGACCAAGTGGAGCAAGTAGCCAGTTTTAAGTTTCTGGGTGTTGTCATAAAAGAGGAGCTGACTTGGGGTACCCACATTGTAGCACTGGTCAAAAGGGCCCAGCAGAAATTATACTACCTGGGACATCTCAGGAAACAACAACTGAATGGAAAACTGCTGGTGACCTTCTACTGCACCATAGAGAGTATTTTAACCTACTGCACCCGTGTATGATTTGCCAATTGCACAGTGGCAGATAGGACAGCACTCCAGAAGGTCAACATCATTGCCCAGAGGATCATTGGATGCCCTCTCCCCTCTTTGCAAGAGCTTTGTAGCCCCCACTGCTTTAAGAAAGTTCAAAACATTCTTAAAAATCCATCTCATCCTGGGCACCTTTTTTTTTTTAACTATTACCATCTGGCAGACGGTACAGGGCAATAAAAACAAGGACAAATAGGCTGAAAAACAGCTATCCCAGAAAAGTAACTATATTGAATTCTACTATATAGTGCAATATTAATGCAATATCAGAGGTTTTCAATTCAATAGTTTAGAATGTGAAGGATGTGTGCTTTGTCTTATTTTTTATGTATATTGTACACTGAAGTTGGCATTTAATTTCGTTGTATGAGTGCTGTTAGGTAAGCTCCCCGTTGCGAGAGCGAGTACGTTCAGCGAAGCGTTGTGAGAGTTGTGTTGGAGAACACACAAACCAGCATACAGAGACACTGCAGTTTAAATAGGCTTTTACTTTCGTGGAAATAGAGGTATCAGAGTCCATTAAACAGTCCAAGTCATATACGGATAATTCAGTCAGTCATCAATGTCTTTCAGTTAAGGGAAATCCAAATAACATAGTCCAGTATCATATAATCAGTTCGGCATTCAAAGTTTGCTCACAGTTGCAAAATTTACAATAGCTCACGGCACTTTCAGCTTCCAAAAACACTCAGATCAGATCAGCCCAGCATCTAACGGAGAACTAACAGTCGTTCTGGCTCCCTCTTATGGCCGATTGAGGAAAACAGCAACCAATCACATTTTACAGTATGATTTAAAGAAACAGGTATAGCACTGCTATATGATTTATATATATTGCCAACCCAATATATAAAAATAGATTATATTCCTAACATTTGCAATGATAATAAAATAACTGAACTAACTAAACGTCTGTTCAACGTGATATATATTTGATTATTTTCATCTGGGAAACCGCACCCTTGCATAACTTCCTGCTTCAAGGAGTAAAGACAATGAACAACCAGAAAAACTAGAAGTGAAAACCTGTATCTTATTATTAACTGTAGCTCACATATTACAAGACGGCCGTTTGGGATTTAAACCGTATCACATTTTTTCCATTTGTAGGTTTCTGTTTGGGCTCCACAGTGCAAGCAAAAACGAAAGGAATCTGGATGTGGTGCGTTCCCTATCCAGACAGGCCTAACCAAACCCTTGTCCTGCTGGATACTGAGGGATTAGGTGACGTGAGAAAGGTGAGTTTGTGTTTGTATATTCCTTTTTACAAAAGAATGCCATTACACATAGTCCTTGACTTACAACAGTCACATGATAAAAACTGAGAACCGGCATGTACGGTATTTAGGATGGTTTCCCAGGATCACGTGGGATTGATTAGATAGATTAATCCTAGATTAATCACGATGGCAAAAAAAAAGTTGTAAAAGTAGGTAAGACTCATTTAAAAACCACCTTGCTTGACAATGAAAATTCCCAATTGTGATCATACATTGAGGACTATCTGCACTAAATATGACTTTCCAGAAAAAAGATTTCAATATTAATATCAGGCCCAATATACCTCTACCAAATCTAAAGATAAAAATCTAAAGGCTTCTAATTGTCTCTGAACTACAACTCCCAGCACCCTGTATAGATGAATGAGTTAGTGAATGAATTCTGGACTCATTCTCCTAAGACATTACCTTGGGTATTCCAACACTAGAGATTTTAAAGAAGACATTGAACAACCTGTGTCTGAAATGGTATAGGGCAGTGGTGAGAATCAATTTTTTTTTACTACAGGTTCTGTGGCCGTAGCATGGTGGCCGTGGCAGGGGAAGGATTCTGTTAAATCTCCATTCCCTCCCGATTGATTGATTGATTGATTGATTGATTATATTTATATGCTGCCCTTTTCCCCCGAAGGGGACTCAGGGCGGCTCACAATTCAAATCAGGGAAGGGGGTACAGACAAAAAAATAAAAGACGAAACATAACAATACATAATTTAAAAACACACAACAGTCATACCATTCGAAACGGGGGCAACAGCTCTTTAGCCCCAGGCCTGTCAGAACAGCCAGGTTTTAATGGCTTTGCGGAAGGCCTGGAGGGTGGTGAGGGTTCGAATCTCCACGGGGAGTTCGTTCCAGAGGGTCGGAGCAGCCACAGAGAAGGCTCTCCTCCGGGTAGTCGCCTGTCGGCACTGGCCGGCAGATGGAATTCGGAGGAGGCCTAATCTGTGGGATCTAATCGGTCTAGTGGAGGTGATTGGCAGCAGGCTGTCTCTCAAGTACCCAGGTCCAATACCATGAAGGGCTGGATCAGCTGGGACTCAGGAGGCAGAGAATAGATGGGGGCGGGGCCAGCCAGCGGTGGTATTTACCGGTTCTCCAAACTGCTCAAAATTTCAGTTACCGGCTCTCCAGAACTGGTCAGAACCTACTAAATACCACCTCTGGTGTAGGGTTTCCTGCTTGAGCAGGAGGTTGGACTAGAAGACCTCCAAGGTCTCTTCCAACTCCATTATTTTGCTATATACTCGGAAGAAGTCAGAAAGAGATGATAACTTTTTCTTATCCCTCTTTAGGGCAGTCCTCAAAATGATACCTGGATCTTCGCTTTGGCGGTGTTGCTGAGCAGCACCCTTGTCTACAACAGTATTGGGACCATTGATCAGACTGCTCTGGACAAGCTTCAGTATCCTTTTCACGGATAAGCTCTGTTGTTCGATGCCAGAGGTGGGGAAGTATACCTGGCCCAGGAATTCTGGAAGTTGAAGTCCACAAGTCATAAAAGGGCCACAGTTATTCGCCCGTTTTTAAAAAAAATTATTATATAAAATATAAAACCCAGGAAAGAAAAGAGAAGGAAAAAAAAATAAGGGCGTGAAAGGGAACAGGAAAAGGGTGTGGGGAATACAAGAGGGAAGAGAAAGAGAAAGAAAACTCTTCCTAGCTTAGTACAAGACAAACTTTTTGCTTTTACTCATTAATATGTAATTAGCCGTTTCTATAACACCAAATCGTTCTAATCAACAAAACCACGATCAAAGTTCTTTTTTCTTCAAGAGTGCAAATCCCAGTAGTGATATCCAAATAAGAACATATTTTCCTCTTTAGGTAAAATAATCACGTTAACCATTCCTGCTTTATCTTCCTTGCTATGGAAATAACATATATTTCTATTTGCACCTAGTAATCTTTATAAACTCACCATTTTTTTTACAAAGTTTATTATATTTTTTCAAATTCTTTGGCCTAAAAAAAAAAGGGGGGGGGAGGAATCTTTTTTTTTCTCCTCTCTCTTTCACCCTCTTTTTTTCCTTCAAGGTAGTAAACTTTTTTTTAAATAAAAAAGACACTTTTTTTGCTTCTAAGTCAAAACTTTCTAAAACATCTTATTGTTTAACTTTAGCATACAAACTTTAAACTTCAATGTTATATTTAGCTCCCTACCTCGCAACTACCAGTAGCCTTATAGAATAATTATTTTTTTCTTTTATAAATATCCTTTTTAAGATACAGAGTTTTTCTTTAAACTGACGTATCATTTTCTTTTACTTCCTCTTAATACAGGTACTCTCAAATATATTTTCAATAGCTTTTGCCAAACTTTAAGAGTTCTTTAATCTATCTATCTATCTATCTATCTATCTATCTATCTATCTATCTATCTATCTATCTATCTATACACACACACACACACACACACACACACACACACACACACACACACACACACACACACACATATATATATATATATATATATATATATATATATATATATATATATATATATGTATATATATATATATATATATAGCATTTGTGCTGATAAATAAATAAAGGGAGACTAGTATAGATCTATTACAAGCTATTTAGCTCTCATCAGCTAGCCATGCCCTTACTGGAATTCGAACCTGGGCTGTATTACATATTAGGCAGTTGTATTAACTACTAGGCCACAGGCTCTCCTCCTATCTATATCTATATCTATATCTATATCTATATCTATATCTATATCTATATCTATATCTATATCTATATCTATATCTATATCTATATCTATATCTATATCTATATCTATATCTATATCTATATCTATCTATATCTATATCTATATCTATCTATATCTATATCTATATCTATATCTATATCTATATCTATATCTATATCTATATCTATCTATATCATCTATATCTATATCTATATCATCTATATCTATATCATCTATATCTATATCCATATATCCATATATCCATCCATCCATCCATCCATCCATCCATCCATCCATCCATCCATCCATCCATCCATCCATCCATCCATCTATCTATCTATCTATCTATCTATCTATCTATCATTCCCCATCCCTATTCTATGCAATCAGATTTGGAGTGAGGCAGCTTTCAGGAACATCCTTGCCTACGTCATTTCCAAATTCATCTGTTTGCATTTTCCCAGCATGCTAAACTTGATTGGTTGAATGTTAACTGGTTTGGGATATTGTGTAGAGGCAGAAAATGGGTTGAGGCAACGAATAAGCAAAGCCTGTTATTAGAACCACATTGCTCTTCAACGCTTTCATTTTGAGAGCTATATAATGTTGTTTCATTTATTTGACAATTGCTTGGCCACCCTCTTTATTCACTGCACTTTATATACGTGTATGGATTCCTAAACTGGCCCAACAGTTTTGTGACAGAGCTGTCTGAACATATCAAGACCAAGGCTTCCTCCATTCCTGGAGATAGAAATGACACTTCTGAATTCGTTGGCTTCTTCCCAGCTTTTGTCTGGACGGTGCGAGATTTCACACTGCAGCTGGAACATGATGGGAAACCCATCTCGGAGGATGATTATCTCGAACATGCTCTGGAATTAAAAACAGGTACCGATGACAGATGCCGTGTGAAGATCTCCGTGGTCGTTTGGATAAGGAATAGGAGCCATTGGGCCTAAATTTTCCTTCTTCAGGGAGAAACAAAATGGTCCTCGGTTATTAGTGAAAAGAGTCTCTTGAGCCAGTTTCGGAAAGAGCCGAGGTGGCGCAGTGGGTTAGGGTGCAGTACTGCAGGCCACTTCAGCTGACTGTTATCTGCAGTTCAGCGGTTCTAATCTCACCGGCTCAAGGTTGACTCAGCCTTCCATCCTTCCGAGGTGGGTGAAATGAGGACCCAGACTGTGGGGGCGATATGCTGACTCTGTAAACCACTTAGAGAGGGCTGAAAGCCCTATGAAGCAGTATATAAGTCTAACTGCTATTGCTAACTGCTATTGCTAGTTTCATTTTTCTCTTTGATCTCTCTCTTTGAAGTCACCAGGATAGAAACCAGGAGATAGTAAGTTCTAGTCCCACTTTAGCCATGAAAGCTGGCTGGTTGACTTTGACAATCACCAGGAGACTGTGAGTTCTAGTCCCACATTAGCCATTAAAGCTGGATGAGTGACTTTGGACCAATCACCAGGAGATTGTGAGTTCTAGTCCCACCTTAGCCATGAAAGTTGGCTGGGTGACTTTGGGCCAATTACCAGGAGATGGTGAGTTCTAGTCCCACCTTAGCCTTGAAAGCTGATTGGGTGACTTGGGCCTTCACTGAAACAGTGTGAATTCTGGTCCCACCTTAGCCATGGAAGTTAGCTGGGTGACTTTGGGCCAATCCCCAGGAGACTGTGAGTTCTAGTCCCGCCTTCTCCAATGAAATGTCCACTAGCAGATGCAATTCAGACTCACCTTGAAGATGGACATGTTATTTTCTAGGGAACACCGAAAAGGAGCAGACATTCAATCTGCCACGCAAATGCATCCGGCTATTCTTCCCCACCCGGAAGTGTTTCGTCCTTGAATGCCCTACAAAAAGGAAGAAGTTACCTTTCCTAGAACAGATGGAGGACAGTGAGCTGGAGCCTGAATTTGTGGAACAAGCGAAGTTGTTCTGTCGTTACGTCTATTGGACTTCTCGAGAGAAGACTCTTCCAGGCGGGCACGTTGTCACTGGCAACTGTAAGTTCCTCTAGTTCTACTTTTACTACAGATAGTCCTCCACCGATTGAGCCCAGAATTTCCATTTCAAAGTGAGACCTTTGTTAAGTGAGTTTTGCTCCAATTTATGACCCATTTTATGACCACTGGGACCATCTGGTTGAGAAGGCCTCAGAGGAGAGCCTTCTCTGTGGCTGCTCCGACCCTGTGGAATCAGCTACCCCTAGAGGTCCGGACCTCACCCACCCTCATGTCCTGTTAAAACCTGGCTGTTCCGGCAAGCCTGGGGCTGTTGACCTTATCATGTAGGGTCCAGCCCCGATCAGAACGTATGCGTGTTGGGGAATTTTTTTTATTTTTTATTTTTTTATTTTCTTATTCTTTGTAAGCTGCCCGGAGCCCTCTGGGATTGGGCGGCCTACAAATCTAATAAATTGAATTGAATTGAATGAGAAAGGCAAAATTTTGTGGGACTTCAGAATCCAGACACTGACAATCACTTGGCCTACAACACACCTGACATAACAATAGTTGAAAAGAAAAAAGTATGGTTCATTGACATTGCAATACCTGGTGATGCACAAATTGAACATAAACAGCAAGGAAAAAAAAATCACAAAATACCAGGACCTGCAAATTGAGGTTGAGCGACTGTGGAAAAAGTAAAATTGAGTGTTGTCCCAATTGTAATTGGAGCCCTTGGAGCAATACCTAAAGGGCTATCTCGCTATTTGGAAATTCTAAATTTACCTGACTTGAACATTCAGACTCTACAAAAAACCAACCTACTTGGAACAGCTTATATCCTCCGACGTTATGTTAACATTCCCTAGGTCCTTGGTTAGGACTCGAGCTGTTGAGCTACCAACCAGCCCCAAAGGCTGTGAATTCTCACCAAAGATTAACCAAATAATGACAATAATATTAATATTAATAATATTAATGTTAATATTATTATTAATATTATTATTAATAATAATAATATATTTTCGTATACAAATTGACATTTCCATATACAAACTGACAAAATACTGGCGCATAATACACCAGACATCACACTGGTTGAGAAAAATAAGGTCACAATCATAGACATCGCAATACCAGGTGATAGCAGGGTCGCCGAGAAGGAACATGAAAAAATCGCAAGATACCAGGACTTAAAAATCGAAATTCAACGACTATGGCACAAACCAGCAGTGGTAATTCCAGTGGTAATTGGCACACTGGGTGCTATACCAAAAGCACTGGAATTACATTTAAAACAGTTAAAAATTGACAAAATCACCATCAGTCAAATGCAAAAAGCTGCACTGCTTGGATCTGCACGCATATTACGAAAATACGTTACGACGTCCTAGGCCCCTGGGTGGGGCCCGACTAGTAACCAATGCCAAATCCAGTGAAACAACTGGCCGCTGTGGTACAATTGTATAATAATAATAATAATAGCTGCTGTAAAAAAATCGCACAGACTGATTATAAATTGTGGCACAATTCAGTAGCACAAATGATCCATTGGAATTTGTGCAAAAATTATAATATTAAAACAGCAATAGCAATAGCAATAGCAATAGCAGTAGACTTATATACCGCTTCATAGGCCTTTCAGGCCTCTCTAAGCGGTTTACAGAGAGTCAGCATATTGCCCCCAACAATCTGGGTCCTCATTTTACCCACCTCGGAAGGATGGAAGGCTGAGTCAACCCTGAGCCGGTGAGATTTGAACCGCTGACCTGCTGATCTAGCAGTAGCCTGCAGTGCTGCATTTAACCACTGCGCCACCTTGGCTCTTAAAGCAACAAACTGGTGGGAACATAAGCTTGAAAAAGTCACCGAAAATCAGATGGTCAAGATCTTGTCGGATCTTCACATACAAACGGACAAAATACTGGCGCATAATACACCAGACACTACACTGGTTGAGAAAAATAAGGTTACAATCATAGACATCGCAATACCATACTATCTACACCCATATATGCAGCTGATGCTCCAAACAATCTATTATGTTTGTCTATGCAGTGTTGGCAAAGTTAGCCAAGGGCTATGTGGATGCAATCTCTAGTGGGAAGGTTCCCTGCCTGGAGAATGAAGTCTTGGCCTTGGCGGAGATTGAGAACCGGGCAGCAGTGCAGGAAGCTGTTGCTTGCTATGGAAAACTGATGGAGCAAAGCGTGGAGCTACCCACTGAGACTCTCCAGGAACTCCTGGATGTACACAAAAAATGTGAGGAACAAGCCCTCAAGAAGTTCATGGCTCGTGCCTTTAAGGATGATAAACGTCTGTTCCAGGCTGAATTCATGGTAGGTAATAATAAGACAGCAACCTTCATAGAGGATGTTTGTTTATTTGTGTCAGAAGCATCACAATTAAAATAAGGCATACTATACCAAAATACGATACAAGATTAAAATATGTGCGAATTAAATAGATCTTGCCCAGA
Organism: Thamnophis sirtalis; assembly: GCF_051295495.1. Taxonomy (NCBI): domain Eukaryota; kingdom Metazoa; phylum Chordata; class Lepidosauria; order Squamata; family Natricidae; genus Thamnophis; species Thamnophis sirtalis. The sequence continues at coordinate 6,066,221 of NW_028261393.1, forward strand.
AAACCAGCAGCATTAATTGTGTTTTGTCACACTGCTGTGAGGTCCTCAAGTGTGTACTGATGAGGACACGAAGGGCAGGTCTGCAGGTCACCACAATCGCAAAGTGCAAAGGCCAGGAAGGACGAGGTAAAATAGCCTCATTTCTCCAGAGTGTCTCTGGATCTTGCTGCATCCGTGTGAAGTTTATTCAAGATTTCCATCCTGCTCAACTTTCTCCAGACCCAGGTGCCAGATCCAATCATCCCATGTTGGTTCTTTTTAGCTTTCCATAGGTCCTCTATTCATAGACAGTATTTAAGGCTTATAGGTCTGTGGGATCTGGTATCCTGGCCTCCATATCTTCTGTATAAGAATGGATACGTAGACAATATTTAAGGCCCGTGGCTCCTAATAGTTGGCCTCCAGTAGGTTCTCTATTTATATGAATACAGAGCATCAAATGGAGGATGGCTGCCACCAGATATTTTGTTTAGAAACATTCCTGATTTCCTAGAAAGATAAAAGATGGATGCGGTTAGGAACAGCCAGTAAGACTGACAAGATGGCAAGCAATGTCATCCTCAAGCTTTTATGGACAATCATGTTCCTGCTCTAAGGCTTAAATATCCTTTTGTTTACTGTTTCTCAACCTTGGGGGCTTTAAGATATATGGACTTCAATTCACAGAATTCTGGCTGGGGAATTCTGGGAGTTGAAGTCCAACCTCTTAAAGCCTCCAAGGTTGAGAAACACTGCTCTGGTTAAATTGAAGGAAGAACACGAGTCATTTCAAATTGTGATGAAGTTCTGTTTAATCACGGGACATCACTCAAATTTATACAATGTACAAACATGGATTTCGTTGTCAAGTCTCCACTCTTGCTTTGTTTTGTTTTATTTCTAACAGAAAACTGTGGATAGCAAAAAGGAAGAGTACTGCAGGAAAAATGAGCGGGAATCTTCTAATATCTGTTCAGCTTTATTGCGCTCACTCTCTGAGAACCTGGAGCAGAACATCAAGAACGGAAGCTACTCCCGATCTGGTGGCCACCAGGAATTTGTAAATGACCTCCAAAAAGTGGAGAAACAATTTTTGGAGACACCTAAGAAAGGAATAATGGTACAAAATGATGAGGGTTGCCAAATTAATACTCATTTTGTTGCTCTCATTTTGAGAGCCAGGCCATCCTCCGGGGAGATTGTTGGTTTACTTTGGATTGATTTACTTTGGCAAAACTTCTTTCTCATTCTATACTGCTCCAGATTACTCTCTTTTTCCCCTTCAATCAGGGAGGGAATATCCTGAAAGAATTCCTCCAGAGCAAGGAAAACATCAGCAAAACTATCCTTCAAAGTGATGTGAGCCTTCAAGAGAAAGAGAAGGAAATAGAAGGTAAATGTGTGAACAAGCTGTTGGATGATGGTGGGATGTTGGTTCTGCTTTGAAGGTGGGAAAAGACCTATTTATCATTAAACCCATCACTCATTGGAAAAAGGCTTTCCTCTCCATTTAACTTGGTAATAGAGAGGTTTTCTTTTTCTGCCGTATTATTCAATATTTGCAAATGTACTCATATTCTCAGGTAGTCCTCAATTTACAACCATTATTTAGAGATCATTCAAAGTTACAACACCACCAAAAAAAGTGATTTGCAACTGTGGTTCTTCTCACTTAAGACTGTCTTAGCATTTTCACAGTCATGTGATCAAAATTTGGAGGCTTGGCAACTGGCATGTGTTTATGACTGTTGTATCAACCTAAGTTGTCATGAGCCGTGGTAGCGCAGTGGTTAGAGTGTAGTACTGCAGGATACTTCTGCTGGCTGCCTGCAATTTGGCAGTTCAAATCTCATCAGGCTCAAGGTTAACTCAGCCTTCCATCCTTCCAAGCTGGGTAAAATGAGGAATTGTTGGGGGCAATAGGCTGACTCTGTAAGCCACTTAAAGGCGGCTGTAAAGCACTGTAAAGCAGTATATAAGTCTAAGTGCTAGTGCTATCTCAATTTGTGACCGTCCCAACTGGCTTCCAACAAGGAAAGTCAAAAGGGGAAGCTGGGTTCACCTAACAACGGGGATGATTCACTCAACAACCATGTCAGAAAAGGTCATGTGGTCAGGTGATCACCATTTGTGATCTTCAATGCTGGCTTCCAACAAGCAAAGTCAATGGGGAAGCCAGTAGGAGGTTTCAAGTGGGGATTGTGTGACATCATACCTAATGATGGAACTCTGTAGAGATTCTCAGTCATCCAAGTCATGGTTTTTCCCAAAGGTGCTTTTTTCAGGAGGCAACTGGATTTTCTTGTTTTTTTTCTTTTGAAGACATTCTGCTTCTCACCCAAGAAATTTTTTCAGCTCTGAAAGGATAATGGGCAATGGAAGGATTTATATTCCTTGTAGACTCAGGGGGATGTGCTGTGAAGCAACAAGGAAGAACAAAACTAGTCACTACAGTTCTGCATCCTTTCAGAGGGTCGTTGAAGTCCTTGGAAGTTTATCTGTGTCCTGTGGGTCACCAGAGTAGTCTTCCTGGTTCTTGGAGTCAAAGGGTGTTCATCCCAAATTGAGCCAGCAGTGTGTAGCAGCTGCCAAAAAAGCCAACACAGTTCTAGGCTGCATAAACAGAGAGATAGAACCAAGATCACATGAAGTGTTAATACCACTTTATAATGCCTTGGTAAGGCCATACTTGGAATACTGCATTCAGTTTTGGTCTCCACGATGTAAAAAAAGATGTTGAAACTCTGGAAAGAGTGCAGAGACGAGCAACAAAGATGATTAGGGGACTGGAGACTAAAACATATGAAGAACGGTTGCAGGAACTGGGTATGTCTAGTTTAATAGAAAGAAGGACTAGAGGAGACATGATAGCAGTGTTCCAATATCTCAGGGGTTGCCACAAAGAAGAGGGAGTCAGACTATTTTCCAAGGCACCTGAGGGTGGGAACAAGAAGCAACGGGTGGAAACTAATCAAGGAGAGAAGCAACTTAAAACTGAGGAGAAATTTCCTGACAGTTAGAACAATTAATAAGTGGAACAGCTTGCCTCCAGAAATTGTGAATGCCCCAAAACTAGAAGTCTTTAAAAAGATGTTGGATAGCCATTTATATGGTGTAGGGTTTCCTGCCTAGACAGGGGGTTGGACTAGAAGACCTCCAAGGTCCCTTCCAACTCTGCTATTGTATTGTATAACTAAAGTAGCTAATGATGTGATGCCAGAACTGGTGTCGCTAAGCATCCCAGTCACATGACGTTGTGGCTTATTTCGGTCCCAATTACTACAGTTGAGCCAGGACTGCCTGTATGCCAAATCTATTCACTTATCACAGTATTTGCAGATTACCAAATCGAGCCACCTTGCACACCACCTGCAGATGTTTGTCCTTTTTTTATTCCTGGTTTAGAGGAAAAAATGAAGGCCAAAGCCAAAGAACTAGAGGATGAGGTCCAGAGGCAGGAAATGAAAATGCTTCAACAGAAGGTGGAGGACCAGAAACAGAGTTATGAGATGAACCAACAGAAGCTAATGGAGAAGATGGAGGAAGAAAGGAAACAGATAAAGGAAGAGTATGAGAAGATGATGCAAAGCAAACTCAAGGTAGCACTATTATCTCAGCAAGGGTTTGTTGTAATTAGGCAGACGTGTATTAACAAATATGCAGACTTTCAAAAGAGAAAAGCAATGGATTTAGAACAAGTTTGTATACCACAAGTGCTTATTTCTTTATTTTTGTCACATTCTCTTCACTTCATGTCATTTTGATAACGTTGGAATACATTTATTTGCATGGGGTACATTTTAAATGGGACTTTATTAAAAAAAAAAAGGAAATTGTACCATCAGTGGAAGAGGGAGCATCCGAAAGGTTTCTAGTGCTCAGGGGGATGTGCTGTTAAACAGCAAGGAAGAACAAAACTAGTCACAACAGTCCATAGCACTTACAGAGTTACACTAGTACTAAAGAAAGTCAAGGAACAGAAAGTCAAGGAAATGTTGAGCTCAATTATGATCATAAGTAAAAGATTAATTGTATTGATGGTGGAGATATTGAAGTGGTGAATAGCTTCTGCCTTTTAGGGACCAACAATCAACAATTAAAAAAAAAACAGCAATCAAGAAACATGCTGTAACGCAGGGGTGTCAAACTCAATGTCATATTGATGGCCACATCAGAGCTGTGGTTGACCTCTGGGGGCCGGATGGGCGTGGCTCAATGGGTGGGCATGGCCAGCTTGGTGCCACTCACTGGGTGTGGCCGACTGGGTGGGTGTGGCCAGCTTGACACCACTCCCCAAACTGCTGGCATATTTCCTCTTTGCATTGGGTAGATCAGGCCGAAGGGACGCGGGTTGGCTGCATTTTCCAGGACAGCCCCATGTGTCAAATCTGACCACATCGCAGGCCAAATCTGGCTCGCGGGCCTTGTGTTTGACACCCCTGCCATAACGGTTGAGCACGTGGAAGAGGAGCAGCAAAGACCTTGGAAGAGATGTGTTTCTACCTTCAAAGCTCAGAATTGTGCATTTATTTTCATTTGATGCCTCATTTCCATTGACCTCACACGGGCCTCTAAAGGACTGGATGTGGCCCAGGAAGGAGGGGGTAAAATGGCCAAATCTATTGTTGAACCTGGTCTGCAAAGCTAGTTGCATGTCTCCTTTCACTCTAATAATGATGCTTGCTCTGCCTGCAGGAACAGAAGGCTTTATTGGAAGAGGGTTTCTGGAAGGACGCAGACCAACTGAGCAGGGAAATCCAGCAGCTCAAAACCCAAAAGGAAGCTGTGGAAGCACCAAGTTGGTTCGACACAACTCTTGACTTCTTTAAAACTGCACTACAATTTGCAGTGCCCTTAATTTCTACGGTATGTTTTAAATCGATTAAGCGTTTCTAATCCAGAACTTCTGCATGGATTTTTTAAAAAGATGTCCCGGCTTTAAGAGTTGTATAACCTTTCAGGGGTCAGGTTTTTTTTTTTTTTTAAAGAAGTGAGAAACTCAAAGTGGTGTGGCAGAAGAAAAACAAGAAAATTAGGACAATAAATAGTATTTTCTAAATCTGCACTCATGATACAGTTATTTTAGATTCATTACGTAGATTTAAACTCATGGCGTGCAAAATCATTCTCGGACCTCAGGGATTTCTTTAAGAAGCCTGAGATTTGATTTCAAAGCGTCATGAAAGATTTCATAAGTTGAATTCAGGCTTCATGTTAATCTCCTCCTACGATCTTGATCAAATCAAGATCACGTAATGTGTTAATACCACTTTATAATGCCCTGGTAAGGCCACACTTGGAATATTGCATCCAGTTTTGGTCGCCACAGTGTAAAAAAGGTGTTGGGAGTGCAGAGAAGAGCAACAAAGAGGATTAGGGGAGTGGAGGCTAAAACATACAAAGAACAGCTCCTTGAATTGGGTATGTGTCAACTCTGAAGCTGGCCTGGCTGAAGCCATGTTGGAGCTTCAGCGCACTGTCACACTGGAGCTGCGGGTTAGGAAGGAGGGATTAGAGATAGCTTGGGTTTTTGTATCCATAATAAAATACTTTCTCTTGTGAACCAAGGTCTTTTTCCCAAGTGACCGAAAAAAGTAGGAGCATGGTCGCCAGGCAACTGGACAACATCCTGATTGGACCATGTGACAGATTCTTTGGAGTGGAGAGAAAACATTGACTTTAAATTAGGTGAAAAACCACAGGAAACTTCAGAGCTGTTTTTCACCAGGGCTGTGCCAATATGATATATCCAATAAAGCTACTTTTGAAGGAATTCATCTGCCTCGGAGTTTTTCTTGGTATGGGTCTATTACTTGGAACTCTGACAGTATCTCTACTTTAACGTAAAGAAGGAGTACAACAGGTGTGGGTTCCGGCAGGCACTACTGCCGGTTTGCTCATGTCCAAGCTGCATGCGTGCACGCATGCGCAGTGCAATTAAAATTGTTCTGAACATGCGCAGAACTGAAAAACAAGATGGCGCCACTGTAGGCGTTGCTGGAGAACTGGTCGCTGCCGGTGCCAGCAACCCAGGCCGCCAAACTACTACCGGTTCGGCCAAACCAGTCCAAAACGATAGGAACCCACCACTGGAGTAGAAGTGACATGATAGCAGTGTTCCAATATCTCAGGGGTTGCCACAAAGAAGAGGGGTTGACTATTCTCCAAAGCACCTGAAGGCAGGACAAGAAACAATGTATGGAAACTAATGAAGGAGAGAAGCAGCCTAGAACTAAGGTGACAATACCTAACAGTGAGAACAATTAATCAGTGGAACAACTTGCCTCCAGAAGTTGTAAGTGCTCCAACACTGGAAGAGTGTTTTAAGAAGAGATTGCACAACCATTTGTCTGAATTGGTATAGGGTTTCCTGCTTGGGCAGGAGGCTGGACTAGAAGACCTTCAAAGTCCCTTCCAACTCTACTGTTCTCTGTTATCCTGCTTGCTTGTTTTCTCAATGCTTTTAGTCATGTTTGGAGAGGTTTATATATGACAGGAAGCCCAAATTTAGCCAATCACTTAAGTGCTAGTAGAACAGCTCTTTCAACATACACCAAACTTAGGTTATACATCAGAATGCCCTTCGCATAATTTATTTTACTTCCCCTGACAATATTGATCCGTGTTTTTCAACCTTGGCAACTTTAAGATATGTGGACTTCAACTGCCAGAATTTCCCAGGCATTGATTCAGATTTTCAAACATTTTTTTTAAAATAACAGTGCTATTGTTCCATCTGTTGAGTGAGAAGCCTATTTACACTAGTTCACAATGGATGAATGGCTGCAAAAGTTGATGGAGTTAGCAGAGATGTCTAAACTGACCGTTTTGGTCAAACAAAAAAATACAATTATGTCTACTTGGAAACCGCTTCTGGACTTTGTGCTTGAGATGGGGGGAAAAAATGAAACTTTGATTTTGGGTTTTGCCGATTAGATAGATTTGTAGTCATAGAAATGACTGTTATTATGTAAAGGTAAAAAGTTGAGGTTTGAAGTTAATGCCTTATTCTACTGCACCAAAGGAAGTCGGAAGTCAATGCCTTCTTTTTCTTATTTCCCCTTGCTTTCCCCCCCACTTCTTTCTTCCCCTTCCCCTTCCCTAACTTTTGTATTTTCTTTGTATGCTATATTATAAAAGAATAAAATATTATTTTAAAAAAACAGTTCCCATGTTGGTTAAACCATAAATTGACCCAGTCAAATGCCCGATTTGTTGTTCCATGGTGTGATGTAGCCAATTATCATCAACCTCAACCTGTTCATTCTGTACATGGCAAAGAGCTTGCTTTCGGGATTAAATCACAAAACAAGAGAGCCCCAATTGGCACAGCTTTAAACACTTGGAAAACCAAGGAACGTGATCATTAGCAAGCAAGTGGCAACAAGCAATAAAGTTTTCATATTGAGGGTGACCCTCCCAGAAGTGGGCTCAATATTAACATTTTACAGCCCTTGCCTTCTACAGTGTGAAGTCCACATAAGTTGGTTTCCTTAGTTTTTAAATTCCTGCTCTGCATTACAGAACAAAGGGAAACGCCCATTTCAAAAGTGATTCAGTTATTTATTCAAAGCAAGCCAGGCTTTTTTCAAGCTTCTGCATGGATTTTTTTTAAAAAAAGATATCCCCTCTTTAAGAGTTGTATAACCTTTCAGGAGTCAGGTTTTTTTAAAAAAACAAATCAGAAACTCAAAGTGGGCTGGAAGAGCAAAACAAGATAATTAGGACAAAGTCCCAGACATTTGCAATAAACTCACAAATCATCTTGGGTTGGGTTGCCCAACAATCATTTAGAATATAGATAAGAGATAGAACATGCTCAGATGATGATCCAGCCCCAGATTCCCCCCAAGAGATTTATGTTTTCTAGCCATAACTCTGAATCAAGTTGTTCCTTTTAAGCAGAGGTGGGAAGCCTCCAGATTTGGAGGTCGCCAACATGTAGCAGTTCATTTCTTGGAGGCTGGGTGGGGGATATTATATTTATAATGAATAAATATATTATTGACATTGAGGGAGTGGAGTTTGCTCCTTGTTTATGAGAAATTGGTCGCTTTCCTGGAATTGGAGTGTCTGACCAGTTTCACTTTCAGTTTTGGCTGCTGCTGCTTTATAAAAGTCTTGTTTACACAAGGTTTGGCCCTCCGCCTATCAATTCCTCAAGGATCTGGGATAGGCAGATGTTCATGTTTGACTATGTTAAAGGTATCGTCTTGGGCTGTAAGCTGGTCCGAGTAAAACTGCCATTTGCAATTGACTGAGGGGGATTTTGTCAGTGCTGATGGGGTTCAAACGGTGCTCCAGTTGTTTTGGGTTTGCACCCCAGGCACGTGTAGCTATTAGTTCCATTATTGCTTTCTTTTGTCACAGTCGTTCTATCTCTTTTTACACGTCTTGGTATTTTGTAATTTTCTCCAGTGCTTTCTTTCCTATTCTGCTGTCTCCAGGTACTCTCGCATCCACTATCCAAATGTTTTTGCCTTTCTTATCAACCTTGTTAGGTCTGGAAGATTTGCATGTAGCTTGCTTCTTTCTGTTGGATGAAGTATCCTCCAGAAAGCCATGCAGGTGGGAAAGTATGGCAGTGACCATCCATCCCGACTGGCAGGCATGTCCCAAAGGTGCTTTTTCAAAAGGCAACTGGACTTTCTTGGTTTTTCCTTGAAGATGAAATCCCCCCAAGAGATTTATGTTTTCTATCCATAACTGAATCAAGTTGGTTCTTTTCCGCTGAGCTGGGAAGAAGCCTCCAGATTAGGGAGTCACCAACATGTAGCAGTTCATTTCCTGGAGGCTGGTTGGGGAACAGTGGTGGGTTTCAATTTTTTTTAGAACCTATTCTGTGGGTGTGGCCTATTTTGTGGGTGTGGCTTGGCAGTCATGTGACCAGGCGGTTATGGCCAACTTGTCATCACGCATAAACACTCAGTCACATGACCACCACTCCCCCAAGCTATGTGGCAAAAGGTTTTGGGACTCCTTTGAAGGGGAGGGGAGAGAGGTGAAAACCTCCCAAAAATAGACAACTGGAGGATTAAGGCCGAAATTAGGGAGATCAGAGAAGGCAGGACAGAGAGGAATCCAGTAGAAAGCTATCACACTCTGGCGAAAGAACTTTGGGAGATCAGAGGAGGCAGGACAGAGGGGAATCCAGTAGAAAGCTATCACACTCTGGCGAAAGAACTTTGGGAGATTGGGGGAGGCAGGACAGAGGGGAATCCAGTAGAAAGCTATCACACTCTGGTGAAAGAACTTTGGGAGATCGGGGGAGGCAGGACAGAGAGGAATCTAGTAGAAAGCTATCACAGGCTGGGGAAAGAACTTTGGGAGATGGGGGAGGCAGGACAGAGGGGAATCCAGTAGAAAGCTATCACAGGCTGGGGAAAGAACTTTGGGAGATCGGGGGAGGCAGGACAGAGGGGAATCCAGTAGAAAGCTATCACACTCTGGTGAAAGAACTTTGGGAGATCGGGGGTGGCAGGACAGAGAGGAATCTAGTAGAAAGCTATCACAGGCTGGGGAAAGAACTTTGGGAGATGGGGGAGGCAGGACAGAGGGGAATCCAGTAGAAAGCTATCACAGGCTGGGGAAAGAACTTTGGGAGATCGGAGGAGGCAGGACAGAGGGGAATCCAGTAGAAAGCTATCACAGGCTGGGGAAAGAACTTTGGGAGATCGGGGGAGGCAGGACAGAGGGGAATCCAGTAGAAAGCTATCACAGGCTGGGGAAAGAACTTTGGGAGATCGGAGGAGGCAGGACAGAGGGGAATCCAGTAGAAAGCTATCACAGGCTGGGGAAAGAACTTTGGGAGATCGGGGGAGGCAGGACAGAGAGGAATCTAGTAGAAAGCTATCACACTCTGGTGAAAGAACTTTGGGAGATTGGGGGAGGCAGGACAGAGGGGAATCCAGTAGAAAGCTATCACAGGCTGGGGAAAGAACTTTGGGAGATCGGGGGAGGCAGGACAGAGGGGAATCCAGTAGAAAGCTATCACAGGCTGGGGAAAGAACTTTGGGAGATCGGAGGAGGCAGGACAGACAGGGCTGGATGGGCATGGCCAACTGGGTGGCTGTGGCCAGCTTCACACCACTCCCCAAATTGCTGGCAGAGACCAGCAGCAAAACCTTGGAAAAGTTGTGTCTGTACCTACAAAGGTGAGAATTGTGTGTTTATTTTCATTTAATGCCTATTTTCCATTGACTTCACACGGGACTCCAAAGGACTGGATGTGGCCATGGGGGGAGGGGGTAAAATGGCCAAGTCTATTCTGGAACCTGGTCTGCAAAGCTAGTCTCATGTTTCTTTTCTGTCTAATAATGATGCTTGCTCTGCCTGCAGGAAGTGAAGGCTTTGTTTGAAGAGGGTTTCTGTAAGCAAGCGAACCAACTGAGAGAGGAAATCGAGCAGCTCAAAACCAAAAAGGAAGCTGTGGATGAACCAGGTTGGATCAAGAGACATGTTGACTCCCTGGGAAAGAAAATTACTGGTGTATATGCAGCAGTTGTTAATTGGTTTAAGACTTCCTAATCCAGAACTTCTGCATGGATTTTTAAAAAGTCCCACTTTAAGAGTTGGATAACCTTTCAGGAGTCAGGTTTAAAAGAAGAAGAAAAAGTGAGAAACTCAAAGTGGGCTGGAAGAGAAAAACAAAATAATTAGGACAATATTAGTATTTTCTAAATCGATTTTCTAAACCAGATAATCTTCTTTCAAGTGAAATTTATCTCCCAGGAAGTGCCTCTACTTCCTAGAAAGGACCTGACTGCACTCATGCTACAGTTATTTTAGATTCTGTTGGAAGTTAAAACCCACCCCTCTCCTAGAAAAATAAAATATTTTAGGATATGCTAAAAAGGCAGAATATTTCCCCTAAAAGAGAAGTAGAAACTCAAAGAAGCAGAAACTCAGCTGCCCCACCTTTGTTAATGGGCTATTAAGGCCTGGGTCAGTCTATTCTACATAACAAAGATCTACCCCACTTGGCCTCAGCCCTCACTCATCCCATCGGTCCAGCTGAGGATGCTCTGTCAGATGAGCAGTCTTTGAGCCCCAATCCAGGCCATCGCGCAGCTCCATGATTTCCTCTGCTGCCACAGACTCTTCCTCCTCCGAACTCGTGTCCAGAAAGGGCTTCGGGGGCAGATCCATAACAGTGTGAGGAACAAGCAGGGTTCACTTGAAATCCATGCATAGCATTGTTGCCATTTTCAAAAAACTGGTGGGCTGAAATCCATGAATGAAATATGCAACTAGAGGGATTTATTTTATTTAAAAGAAACAGACCTAATAAAAAAAGGAGGTAGAGTTGCACGATATATTAAAAAATAACTAAACCTCTACAGAAATACAGCAGAACCATGAAAACTGCCTTGAATGCATTTGGGTCAAAATCAAGAGGAAAAAAGAGCAACCTTGACACAGGGGTACAGGTAGTCCTCAGCTTAAGACCACAATTAAACCTAAATCTTCTGTTGCTTAACAAAACATTTGTTAAGTGAATTTTGCTCCGTTTTACAATCTTGCCCTCTTTACAACCACAGTAACCAATCACAGTGTAGATTGCTCCATTCATGAAACCACACCCTCCAATCAATCAACTACAGCTTTGTGTTCTGGCCCATTTACTGTTCCAGCTATTAAATATATTAACACTCTGTCATCATGGGTTGAGATATCATCAATATCCTGATGAAACTCTATATCTCAACCCTCCATCAAGATCAAGTGAGGCTAATATCACTCTATAAAACCTTAGGAAGACCAGACCTAACTGCATCCTGTTTTGATCACACTCTAGAAAAGATGTTGAGACTTTCTCTAGAAAGAGTGCAGAGAAAAGCAACTAAGACGAGTAGGGGACTGAAGGGAAAAAAATACAATGAACAGTTGCAGGAACTGGACATGGCTAGTTTAGTGAAGGACCAGGGGAGACATGATAGCAGCCTTCCAATATTTGAGGGGGTCAAGCTATTTTCTAAAGGACAAGGAATAATGGATGGAAACTGATCAAGCAGAGATTCAGCCTGGAAATAAGGAGAAATTTTCTGACAGTGAGAACAATCAACCCATGGAAGAGAAGTTGCCTTCGGAAGTTGTGGGAGCTTCATCACTGGAGGCTTTCAATGAGAGACTGAACTGCCATCTGTCAGAAATGGTGTAGGCAGGGTCTCCTGCTTGGGCAGGGGGTTGGACTAGATGACCTACAATGTCCCTCCCAACTCTGTTAAATCTGTTAAATACCCTCATGATCCAAATGATGCTATGGCTGCCCTTGAGCAGAACCTGTTGGCTGTGGGGGCCTGGATGGGGGACAACAGGCTTCAACGGAAACCTGGAAGACCGAGTGGCTTTGGGCATGTAGAGCTTCAACCTCTGGGACTTTGACCAAACTCTTTAGTTCTGCCACTACCCCAGACAGATTCAGTTGCAACTTGGAGGTACTGGACTTGTAACTCCTGGTCAAGAGCCTTTGCTAGGACACCCTTCGGACAATCTTGGGTTGTCTGCCAGTTGCATTCTTTCCTGGACCAAGAGTCCCTGCGCTCAGTCATTCAAGCTCTGGTCATCTCACCTCTGGACTACTGCAATGCACTCTACACGGGGCTACCCTTCAGGAGCATTCAGAAGCTACAACTGGTGCAGAATGCAGCAACGGGGGCAGTTTTGGGGACCCTCTAGCAAGGCCCATGTTACACCATTGTTCATGCATACCAATGGCATTCACATGTGAATAAAAGGCGGTGCAAACCACCGGGGAAAAGATCCAAGTCAGAACTGCGGAGAGTTATTCGGCGAAACCCCCTCCTCTCTGCACCCCTAATCCCAGCCAGATGTTTTCCAGTATCGTTTGCATGCGGACAGGTTTTGCGACTTTGATCCGCCTGCTTCTTCACTTGCCTGGCCGAGAACTTGGCCGCTTTCCTGGAATCGAAGTGACCGACCAGCCTCGCTTTCACTTTCGGCCGCTGCTGCTGTATAAAAGCCCCGAGACGAGCGCAGGAAGGAAAAGATCGCGCAGAGGTGCGAAGAGAATCCCTCGATTTCTTTGGAAAGACGGTAAAAGGGGGGACCGACCGAGGGGGGCGGCTGCTTCCCCCAACCTCCCCTCCGGGGTTCGGTCCTTCGCCACAGCGGCAGGAGCTTTCTGGGCGTGGGGTCCTCGGGGCGGCTGGATGGGTCCCCTTTGCTGGCTCTGGCCAAGCGGTTGCGGGGATCCGGGAAAGAGAAGCGCCCTTGGAAATCGGGATAGGAGGAGGGAAAGGCTGGCGGGAGGGTTTGCGGGATAGAGAGGTTTCTCCCCAGCGGTCGGTGCGGGCGGGTGTTGGAGGCGGTGGGGAGGGGGCTTCTGGGCGGAAATGCCTCTTGGGAAATTGCGGGGAAGGTGGTCCCGTTTGCCCCCCCCCCCTCCCTTCGGACGGGTTTGCCGCCGACGGCTGGGTTGGATCTGGAGACCCCCTGCCCTTCAGCTGAGTGGCTTCTGGAAATCTGAGAGGAAGAGATGGCTTGAGGAGGGATCTGGGATTACAAAGCTCATGTGCTCACTGACTGGTATGGGCTTGATGTCACCTGGAAGTCATGAAGTGTCCTTCTTTGGAGAGAAAGTTCTTGCAGCTGCCACATCTTCTCTGCAGCTGCATCTCCTCCTCCAAAGCCAGGATGAAGGCTCCGGTGTGCCTGGTTGAGAACAGAAGAAATCGCCTCCATGTTTCTCCAGAGGCCCTTCAGTTGCTCTCAGACATCCGGAATCCGGTGGTGGTGGTGTCCATCGTGGGACCGTATCGCACGGGCAAGTCCTATCTGATGAACAGGCTGGCTGGCAAAAATTCAGGTGAGGAGGATTGAGATGAGCCAGGCCAATATCCACAAGGTGAACACCTGGGTGGGAAAAGGAACACCCCCAATTCCGGGGTTCTGTGCTCCAGTAGAGAGGTTGTAGATGGAGCCCAGGACTTTCCTTTTCCAAAATGCCCATCGTGGTCAAATGACAATCGATCTTTTAGGCTGATGTGATCTTGCAGGATTTTATCATAAGCTTTATGATAGTAAGATTACAAAATGTCAGCCTTGTGGGGAAAACCAGTCAGGAAACATGACCAAATGAGCTATCTTTACTTTGTTGTGAAGCTGCCTTGACAAATGTTGCATGTCTGAAAGTGCAATTCTTCACCCATCTTTACAACTGGAGAAACTAGGAAGGGTCCCTTCTGAGCCTCTTGTCCCTCCAAGTATTAGTCGGCAGCCCGTATTGTTTCTTATCTGATTGTTGTTTAGGTAGCATCTCTCCAGAGTTTTAGTTGTTTTTAATCAATACATATTTATAAGTCTTCTGATGTTTTTTAGTTTCTCAGAAATGCAGAACCCTTATCTTTTGAGGGTTCTTTTGCTTTTTCGTATATTGTAAAATGAAGTATATTTGATGAGCATTTTCATCTGGAAACGGCACCCAAGCATAACCTCTTGTTTCAATGGGTAAATTCAGTAAACAACCAGAAAAATCGGTTGTGAGAATCTGTGTCTTATTATTAACTGTAGCTCACATATTACAAGATGACCGTTTGGGATTTAAAACATATTACATTTTTCCATTTGTAGGTTTCCCTTTGGGCTGCATAGAGGAAGCAGAAACAAAAGGAATCTGGATGTGGTGCGTTCCCCATCCGGACAGGCCTAACCAAACCCTTGTCCTGCTGGATACTGAGGGATTGGGTTATCCAGAAAAGGTGATTTTGTATTTGCATATTTCTTTGTATAAAATCACACTGATGAAACATCTGTTTACAGGTAGTCCTTGACTGACAACTATTCATTTAGCGACCATTTGAAGTTATAGCAGCACTCAAAAAAAGGGTTGCATTTACAACCATCACAGCATCAGCATGGTTACGTGATAGAAATGTAGGTGCCTGGCAACTGGCATGGATTTTCCATAGTTGTAGTGTCTCAGGGGCTTTTGACAAGCCAAATAAATGTGGGAAACTGAAGTTGCTTGTACCCCTCCCCAACTGTGATTTGAAACTCCTGCAATGCATCAGCCTCAAATTTTCCTAAACTACAACTCCCAGCACCCTGCGATTGTCTGAACAGATGAATGACTCAATGAACGTATTCTTGGTTGGTGAATGAATGGCATTTCATTCTTCTAAGAAGTTACCTTCTGATACGCATAGATATACTCAGCAGAAGTCAGAAACAGATCATAACTTATTCTTTATCCTCTTTAGGGCAGTCCTGAAAATGATGCCTGGATCTTCACTTTGGCTGTGTTGCTGAGCAGCACCCTCATCTACAACAGTATTGGGACCATTGATCAGACTGCCCTGGACAAGCTTCAGTATCCTTCTAAAGAATAGCTTTGTTTTGAGTGGGCAGCGAGCGGGCGGCAGGTCTGGAGCCTCCAAGAATGGCACATCCCTGGGGCCCCACCCCCGACCCAAAGTGAAGAGCAACCCAAAGTGAAGAGCGAGTGGGCAGCATTCTTGCTTATCTTTGGTGAGCTGAACAGAGATGGTGAGGCGCAGAGGTGATAGGCGAGGTGTTTAGCTGAGCCACGTGGCCAACCAAAGGCAACATATATAGGGGCTGGGATGGGTGGGGCAAGTGGCGGGTGGGCAGGTGGGTGGATGGGTGAGCAAGCAAGTAATGGGCGAGGAGGGTGAGTGAGCAGCATCTGAGCAACCAGGCAGGAGGCGGGGCCAGCCAGCAGTCGCTACAGGTTTGGTGACCCAGGTCAAATTTCTCCTACCAGTTCATGCGAACCAGTGTGAACCGGCGCGAACCAGCTGAATACTACCTCTGCCCTGACTACATAATTTCCAAACTCATCCACTATGTTTTCCCACATGCTAAGCACAAGGGGATAATCTGGTAGACCACCCCTGGGTTGAGTTTCAGGATGTTGCCCCTAGGGACGTGGACAAGGCCATGAGAGCTGTGAGTGCCTCCACATGTGTACTGGACCCGTGCCCCTCCTGGCTGGTTGCTAACAGCAGGGAGGTGACACGGGGCTGGATCCAGGCGGTTGTTACTGCCTCCCTTCGGGAGGGGGGGTCTTTCCCCCCGCACTTAAAGCGGCGGTGGTGAGACCCCTCCTGAAGAAACCATCCTTGGATCCAGCCATTCTTAACAATTATCATCCAGTCTCCAACCTCCCCTTTGTGGGGAAGGTTGTTGAGAAGGTGGTGGCCTTTCAGCTCCAGTGGTCCTTGGAGGAAGCTAGCTATCTTGACCCCTTCCAGTCCGGCTTCAGGCCTGGCTACAGCACAGAAACCGCTTTGGTCGCATTGACCGATGACCTCTGGAGAGCCAGGGACGGAGGCTACGCCTCCATCCTGGTTCTCCTTGACCTCTCAGTGGCTTTCGATACCATCGACCATGGTATCCTTCTGCGACGACTGCAGGAGGTGGGGGTGGGAGGCACTGTTTTGCAGTGGTTCTCCTCTTACCTCTCGGACAGGTCGCAGTCGGTGTTAGTTGGAGGGCAGAGATCGACCCCTAGGCCCCTAACATATGGGGTGCCGCAGGGTTGGGTCCTGTCCCCCGTACTTTTCAACATCTACATGAAACCGCTGGGCGAGATCATTCGGCGGCACGGGATAAAATACCACCAGTATGTGGACGATACCCAGTTGTATCTGTCCGCTCCATGCCAACTCAATGAAGCAGTGGAAGTGATGAACCAGGGACTTGAAGCTGTTAGTGACTGGATGAGGGCTAACAAACTCGTGCTCAACCCAGATAAGACCGAGTGGCTGTTGTGTTTCCCTCCCACCAATTTGGCTAGTATTCCATCTCTCAGGCTGGGGGGTCAAACACTACGCCCCTCAGACAGGGTCCGCAACTTGGGAGTCCTCCTGGACCCACAGCTGACTTTCGAACATCACTTGTCAGCTGTGACCAGGGGGGCATTTGCCCAGGTTCGCCTGGTCCACCATTTGCGCCCCTATCTGAACCGGGAGGCTCTCACAACAGTCACTCGTGCCCTTGTGACCTCTAGGCTGGAATACTGCAATGTGCTCTACATGGGGCTGCCCTTGAAGAGTATTTGGTGACTTCAGCTAGTCCAGAATGCGGCCGCGCGAGCGATTGTGGGTGCACCTCGTTTCACCCACATAACACCTATCCTCCGCGAGCTGCACTGGCTACCTGTCGATCTCCGGGTGCGCTTCAAGGTGCTACTTGCCACCCATAAAGCCCTTCATGGTAGTGGATCTGGGTACTTGAGAGACCGCCTCCTGCCAATTACTTCCTCGCGACCAATTTGATCACACAGATTAGGCCTCCTCCGAATTCCATCCGCCAGTCAGTGTCGACTGGCGACTACGCGGAGGAGAGCCTTCTCGGTGGTAGCCCCGACCCTGTGGAACGATCTCCCCGTGGAAATTCATACCCTCACCACCCTCCAGACCTTCCGCACAGCCCTCAGAACCTGGCTATCCCGTCAGACCTGGGGTTAAGACTACAACCCGCCCGAATAGTATGAATGTTGTGTTTTAATTATGTATTTGTCTTATATGTTAAAAGTTTGTCTCACCCCATTTTTAAAGTTGTAAGCCACCCTGAGTCCCCCCAGGGAAAAGGGCGGCATATAAATAAACTTTAAAACTAAAACTAAACTAAAACTAAGCTTGATTAGATTGAATGTTGATTGGCTTACATTTTGGGGTATTGTGCAGACACAGAAATGGATTGAGGCAAGGAATAGGTGAAGTCTGTTATTAGAACCCCATTGTTCATCAACATGGATAATTTTGTTTTATCTTATGGAAGGTGATAAGAAATTAAGAAATTTAAGAAATGAGGTAAAAGATTAAGAAAAATAAATATAGAGTAAGGAAAAGAGAAATGGAAGAAACAGAAATGTGAGTTATTTTGTTTTAAATAATTCAATACATTCAAAATGGTTTCTCGCTCATCAATCAATCCCATCTTTATAGCATCTAAAATTAATCAGGCACTTCTGGATCCTTTCAGAAATCTTTCAGTAGCACTGAGACATATGGCACTTCATCTTCTTAGCAGTAGAGAAAAGGGAGAAATCTACTGGTAAGCTAAGCAATATGTTAATTATATTATATCTACATACAATATATTTTAATAAATAATGATTGGAGAGAAACTAGTCTTTTATGTTGTGCTGTATCATCTGTAGGATTAATACTCAATAGTCAATATTAAGAAAAGAAGTTTGGCAAATAAATAAAAATACTGAAACTATCATTTCAAATAAATAGTTTTTAGGGACCAATCAAGACATATGCTTCTCCTTACTTGACTATATCTGGCTTTATGGTAGAGGCAGAACTAGGCTTTTCACAGATGTTTTCTTTTGATGTCACTCTTATCAGGTAGACCAGAGTAAGAATCAGACACTACTTTTATTAGAACAGCTAGAGTTACAACATCTTGACAATCTGATTGTGCTTCCATTCCTCCCTCTTTTTTCTTCTCAAGAATTGAGTTGGGAGCTATCCAAGGTATTTTTGCAGTCTCCTTTACTGGCCTGGTGAAAGTTTCATTAATTTGATGGTCCTTCTCTCCATCCCTCAAGACCATCCTCTTCAATCACTGTACAAGTATATTGTTTGATTCCTATACTGGGTTAACAGTTTTGTGACGGAGCTGTCTAAACATATCAAGGCCAAGTCTTCCTCCACTACTGGAGATACAGATGATTCTTCTGAATTTGTTTGCTTCTTCCCAAACTTTGTTTGGTCTGTGCGAGATTTCACACTGCAGCTGCAACGGGATGGGAAATCCATCACAGAGGATGAATATCTCAAACATGCTCTGAAATTAAAAGAAGGTACTGATGACAAATTCAGTGTGAAGATCTATGTGGTCATTTGAATAAGGAATAAGAGCCACCGGGACTAAACTGTTTAGGGAGGATAGACCTCAAGAAGAAAAAGAGACACCAAAGATCTTTGGTCTAGAATGAAGGCACCAGACTAGAAATCAGGAAATGGTAGGTTGCTTAATGCCTCAGGTATGAAAGTCATCTGGGTGCTTTTGACTAATTACTAGACACCCTAATAATAGAAAGCAATTATATTAAGAATTCTCTGTTGGAATGGCTAAGAATCTGCCATTCTACCTGATTACAGGACATTGTAAAATAAGACTCAGCAGATATAATAAGAATAATTGAATCTAATAAATAGACAACAAAATACCCAGTAGGAATCTACTGGGTAGTAGATTTCCAGTAGGAATCTACTGGGTAGTGGATTTCCTTAGGAAATCCATTTCAAGGTCAGTAGTCATGGCACTGAAATATAAACTGATATAAAAATATAAACAACTTCCTCAGTTGTTCCCTGACCACATTATTTGTTGGAAAACAAGCAATGGTATTATTTCTTCAATGCTCTGTTTTTTCGATTAATCTAAATTGGGGTTGGAATTTCAGAAGGCACCGCATGGAATTTCAGATTGCAACTTGCATATACTTTGTTGGCTGAGTTGACACTTTGAAAGATTAAATCACCCTTAATTTGTACATTGCTTTTCCACAAAGTCCTTCTGGGCAAATCACAGTGCAGTGTGTTAAATAGAGATTATCCAAAATCCCTGATTTGGAAACAAGAAAAACTCACATTATAGATTTGTGGCCTCTATAAGAGAGGAAGGGTGGCCAAAGTAAGAGGATATACTTGTACTTGGTAAGGATAACAATTAAATAGTGCTAATTAATATGGATGGGGACTTTCCCCAGTGAAATGCCCACTGGCAGATGCAATTCAGATTTACTTGTAAGATCGACATGTTGCTTTCTAGGTGACAGCAAGAAGGAGCAGGCATTCAATCTGCCACGGCAATGCATCCGACTGTTCTTCCCCACCCGGAAGTGCTTCATCTTTGATTGCCCTACTAAAAGTAGGAACTTACCCTATGTGGAAAAGATGGTGGATAATCAGCTGGAGCCTGAATTTGTGGAACAAGCAAAGAAATTCTGTCATCATATCTATGAAACATCTCGAGAAAAGACTCTTCCAGGAGGGCACATTGTCACTGGCAACTGTGAGTCCTTCTAGCTCTATTATAATTATGCTTGGTTGCATACTGAGCCAGATGTTTACATGGATTTGGCACTTTTGTCCACTTATCAAGTCCTCAAGGATCTGGGATAGGCAGATGTGCATGTTTGATAACATTAAAGATATCGTCTTGGGTTGTACGCTGGTCCGAGTAAAACTGCCATTTGCAATTGTTTGAAGGGGATTTTTTCAATGTTGATAGTGTTGAAGTGATGCTCCAGTTGTTTCGGATTTGCATCCGAGACACTTATTACTATTGGTTCCACCTTTGCTTTCTTCTGCCCCAGTCATTGTATTTACAAGTCTGGGAATTTTGTTATCTTCCCCAGTCCTTTCTTTTCTATTCTGCTGTCTCCATGTTCTGTCACTTCCGCTATTCAGACTTTTTTGTCTTATCATCTATTGTTAAGTCTGGAAGATCTGTGCTCATTATGCCTCATTCTACTGAATGAAGTGTCCTCCAGAAAGCCATGCAGGTGGGAAAATAGGGCAGTGACCCATCCATCCTAACTGGCAAGTGTGTCCCAACAGGACTTTTTCAAAAGGCAACTGGACTTTCTTGGTTTTTCATTGACATTTCGACCCTCATCCAAGAAGCTTCTTCAGTTCAGCTCAGTTCAGTGAACTGAAGAAGCTTCTTGAATAAGAAGAGAAACATCTTCAAGGAAAAACCAAGAAAGTCCAGTTGCCTTTAGAAAAAGCACCCTTGGGACAACCATGACCTGGATGACTGAGAAGTTCTATAGATGATTGGCAAGCATGTTATGGCGCAATGCCTTAAATTCTTGTGTGGGCCACAATGAGTAATGATGGTTGAAGATGTCTGGCTGATTGTCCAACAATCTGTACTATTTTTCTCCATGCAGTGTTGGCAAAGTTAGTCAAGGCCTATGTGGATACTATCTCCAGTGGGAACGTTCCCTGCCTGGAGAATGAAGTCTTGGCCTTGGCAGAGATTGAGAACAGGGCAGCCGTGCAGGAAGCTGTTGCTCACTATGCACAGCTGATGGAGCAAAGCGTGGAGCTACCCACTGAGACTCTCCAGGAACTTCTGGATCTACATAAAAAATGTGAGGAACAAGCCCTCAAGAAGTTCATGGATCGTTCCTTTAAGGATGATACACGTCAATTCCAGGCTGAATTCATGGTAGGTAATAATAAGACAGCAACCTTCATAGAGGATGTTTGTTTATTTGTGTCAGAAGCATCACAATTAAAATAAGGCAGGGGTGTCACACTCAAGGCCCAGGGGCCAGATTTGGCCTGTGAGGTTCTTAGATCTTGGCCACGGGATGCTTAGGTCTGCCTTACGCGGCCGCCCTAGCAACAACAAAGGCCCAGCCTGTAGTGCCTATGCCAGCGAAAACGCAGCTTGCGACCCCATATTCCCTGGCAGAGTGCTCGGGCCACCACAGCCTCCCCCAACATGAGTGACGTCCAGCCGGCCACGCACACCCTGCCCTCCCAGGTCAAACACAACCTGATGCAGCCCTCAATGAAATCAAGTTTGACACCACCGACATAAGGCATACTATACCACACAAAATCTAAAATATAAAATACATGATTAAAATATGTACAAGTTAAATAGATCTTGCTCAGAACCTAGCAACATTAATTGTGTTTTGTCACACTGCCGTGAGGTCCTCAAGTGTGTTCTAATGAAGACAGGAAGGACAGGTATACATCTGTGTGGCTGTCTGCATGTCACCACAATCGCAAAGGGCAAAGGCCAATGGATAGCCCCATTTGTCCAGAGTGTCTCTGGATCTTGTTGGATCCATGTGAAGTTTATTCAAGATTTCCATCCTGCTCAACTTTCTCCAGACCCAGGTGCCAGATCCAACCATCCCGTGTTGGTTCTTTGTAGCTTTCCAAAGGTGATGGTTGCCTCCAGTAGTTTCTCTATTTATATGAACACAGAGCATCAAATGGAGGATGGCTGCCACTAGATATTTTGTTTAGAAACATTCCTGATTGCCCAGAAAATACAAGATGAATGCGGTTAGGAACTGCCAGTAAGATTGACAAGATGGCAAGCAATTTCATCATCAAGCATTTATGGACAATCATGTTCCTGCTCTAAGGATTAAATATCCTTTTGTTCAGTGTTTCTCAACCTTGGAGGCTTTAAGATGTGTGGACTTCAACTCCCAGAATTCTGGCTGGTAATTCTGGGAGTTGAAGTCCACACCTCTTAAAGCCCCCAAGGTTGAGAAACACTACTCTAGATAAATTGAAGGAAGGGTATGAGTCATTTCAAATGGTGATGAAGTTCTGTTTAATCACGGAAGATCACTCAAATTTATACAGTGTACAAACATGGATTTCTTTGTCAAGTCTCAGCTCTTGCTTTGTTTTGTTTTATTCCTAACAGAAAACTGTGAATAGCAAAACGGAAGAGTACTGCAGCAAAAATGAGCGGGAATCTTCTGAAATCTGTTCAGCTTTATTGCGCTCACTCTCTGAGGACCTGGAGCAGAACATCAAGAACGGAAGCTACTCCCGATCTGGTGGTCACCAGGAATTTGTAAATGACCTCCAAAAAGTGGAGAAACAATTCTTGGAGACACCTAAGAAAGGAATAATGGTACAAAATGATGAGGGTTGCGAAATTAATACTCATTTTGTCACTCTCATCCTCCGGGGAGATTGTTGGTTTAGTTTGGATTGGTTTACGTTGGCAAAACTTCTTTCTCATTCTATACTGCTCCTGATTATTCTCTTTTCCCCTTTCAATCAGGCAGGGAAATTCCTGAAAGAATTCCTCCAGAGCAAGGAAAACATCAGCAAAACCATCCTTCAATGTGACATGAGCCTTCAAAAGAAAGATAAGGAAACAGAAGGTAAACTTGTGAACAAGCTCTTGGATGATGGTGGGATGTTGGTTCTGCTTTGAAGGTGGGAAAAGAAGGTGGGAAAACCTGATAAAGGTGGATTTATCTTTAAACCCATCACTGATCGGGAAAAGGCTTTCCTCTCCATTTAACTTGATAACAGAGAGGTTTTCTTTTTCTGCCATATTATACAACATTTGTAAATGTACTCATATACTCAGGCAGTCCTCACTTAAAAACGCCTCATTCAAAGACCGTTCAAATGTGTGACAGTTCTGAATGAATAGAATGTATAAATGGTCTTGCAATTAAGGACCATCAAAGTGGCCAATGGTCAGGTGATCATCATTTGCAACTTTCACTGCTGTCTTCCAACAAGTAAAGTCAATGGGGAAGCCAGCAGGAAGTTGAAATGGGGACCATGTGACATCACCACAAGATGATGCAGGATTTGCTTAATGATGTCAACCAGACCTGCTAGAACTGCTGTCATTAAACAGCACCGTCACATGATGATGTATTTTATGACTGAGTAGCTAAGTGATGGAGGTTCTGGTCCTAATTAGTATAATTAATCAAAGATTGCCTGTATGCCAAATATACTTATTTATTACATTATTTGAATGCCATCAAGTGTAGCCAACTTACAAACCACCTGCCGATGTCTCTCTCTCTCTTTTCCTTGTCTAGATGCAAAGATGAAAGCAAAAGCAAAAGAATTAGAGGATGAGGTTCAGAAGCAAAAAGAGGAAATGGGGCAACAGAAGTTTGAGGACCAGAAACAGAGTTATGAGATGACCCTTCAGAAGCTAATGGAGAAATTGGAGGAAGAAAAGAAACAGATCCTGGAAGAGCTGAAGAAAATGATCCAAAGGACACTGAAGGTAACGCTATAATCTCAGTAAGATTTTGTAGTAGTGTGTTAACAAACAAGTAAACTTCCAAAACTGAAAACCATTGGATTTAAGACTAGTGTATCACAAGTATGTCTTATTTTGTCACATCCTCTCCACTTTAAGTCATTTTGATTTGGTTAAACACATTTTTTCCCATGGATAAGTCAATGGGACTATGTAAAGAGAGCAAATTATAGAATCGGTGAAAGGGGGAGCATACCTAAAGGTTTCTATGGTCAGGAGGATGTGCTGTGAAACAGCAATGAGGAATAGAACTAGTCACAATAGTTCATAGCACTTCCAGAGTTATCGCATAAGTCCTTAACCAAAGTCTTGAAGAATGAAGGCAGCATTTCAAACGTTACAGGTAGCCCTTGTTTACCAATTACCTATTCTGCAATTATTTAGAATTACTTCACAGGAAAAGAGGATACATATGTGTTCTGACCCCCCCCCCCCGGCCTGTGAATAAACCAGAACACAGGCTTGGCTGTTTGCCACTGTTTAATTACTGGGATAACGAATCCTTTGGCTAAGAGCCCAGGCAACTCACTTTCAATAGCGTAGCTCAGCAGCAACCCAAATAGTTCAAATGAAGCAACACAGATAATCCAAACAAACAGACACGGCTAGAATACAGACAGATTTTCTTCACTACTAATTCGAACAGTTGTTTCCTGCAAATGTCCCCTCCCAATGCCTCACCTATAAACTCTCTTGGGTGGGGCCAATCCACAACTACCTGTGCTTAATTATCTTCTGTGAGACTAGCTACGGAGTTGCTGCTTCCGTTTCACAGTGATTCACTTATTGACTGCAGCCAGAGCTGACATCATCATTCAGTATAATCATATGCTATCTCGCTTAATGACTGTACCACCTAGTAACAGCTGAATCTGATAAGAAACAGAACTTGCTCAGATAATAGTCAATCTGCAGATTCCCCCCAAGAGATTTATGTTTTCTGTCCATAACTCTGAATCCAGTTGGTTCCTTTCAGCTGAGCTGGGAAGTCTTCAGATTAGGGGGTCCCCAACATGTAGTGATTCATTTCTTGGAGGCCGGGTGGGGAATGTATTATATTTATAATGAAAAAATACATTATTGACATTGAGGGAGTGGAGTTTGCTCTTTGTTTAGGAGGAATTGGCCGCTTTCGGCTACTGTAGCTGTAAAAAATCCGTGAGAGGGGCGCAGGAGGAAAAAGAACACGGAGGGCTGCGAAGAGAGTCGGGGAGTGATCCATTGATTTCTTTGGAAAGATGGTAAAAGGGGGGACCGACCGAGGGAGGCATCTGCTTTTTCCAACCTCCCCTCTGGGCTTCGGTCCTTCTCTGCAGCGGCAGTAGCTTTCTGGATTTGGAGTCCTCGGGAGCGGCTATATGGGTCTCCTTTCTGTTCAAGCAGTTACAGGGGATCTGGGAAGTCAAAGCGCCCCCTGGAAATGGGGATGGGAGGGAATGAAAGGCTGGCTGGAGAACCATTGGAGACCATATCGGACCTGGGTGGGCAGGGATCAGAGGCTGTGCGGGGCTCTGGGGAAGTTGGGGGGATGGTGATCCCATTTCAGCTCAGGGAATTGGGGACCCATCACTCCCTTCGGATGGGATCTGCTAGCGGGGTCTGGCCTGGCCATGAAGACTGCCTCCCTTCAGCTGAGTGGCTCCTGGAAGCCTGGAGGGAAGGTGGCTTGAGAAGGGATCTGGGATTACAAAGCCCATGTACTCACTGATCTGGGATGGGCTAGATGTCACAGTGAGGTCATGAACATGGGGGGGAGGGACTTTTATAGTCTTTCTTTGGGAAGAAAGTTTCTGCAGCTGCCACATCTTCTCTGCAGCTGCATCTCCTCCAAAGCCAGGATGGAGGCTCCGGTGTGCCTGGTTGAGAACAGAAGAAATCGCCTCCATGTTTCTCTGGAGGCCCTTCAGTTGCTCTCGGAAATCCAGAATCCAGTAGTGGTGGTGTCCATTGTGGGACCGTATTACACGGGCAAGTCCTACCTGATGAACAGGTTGGCTGGCAAAAATTCAGGTGAGAAGGACTGAGATGAGCCAGGGCAATATGGACAAGGGCAAAACCTTTGTGGGAAAAGGAACATCCCCAAATCCTGGGTTTTCTGCTCTGATGGCCAGGTATGGAGTCCAGGACTATCATTTTCCTAAATGCCCCTTGTGGTCCAATGACTATGAATGGACCATTTAGGCTGATGTGATCATGCAGAATTTTATCATAAGCTTTATTATCGTAAAATTATAAAATGTCAGCCTTGTGGGGAAAACCAGCCAGGAAACATGACCAAATGAGCTATTTTTACTTTCTTGTGAAGCTGCCTTGACAAATGTTGCATGTCTCAAAGTGCAATTCTTCACCCATCTTTACCACTGGAGAAACTAGGGAGGGTCCCTTCTGAGCCTCTTGTCCTCCCAGTATTAGTCGGCAGCCTGTACTGTTTCTTATCTGATCGTTGTCTAGGGCTAGGCAGCATCTCTTTGTCCATCTCCCAAGGACTTTCACACGTACCATTACATAATGTTTTAATTGTTTTTTAATCAATACATATTTATGTCGTCTTATGATGTTTTCTAGTTTCTCAGAAATATAGGCCCCTTATCTTTTGAGGGTTCTTGTGCTTTTTCATATATTGCAAAATGAAGTATATTTGATGAGCATTTTCATCTGGAAACTGCACCAAGCATAACTTCTTGTTTCAAGGGGTAAATTCAGTAAACAACCAGAAAAACTGGTGGTAAGAATCTGTGTCTAATTATTAACCGTAGCTCACATATTACAAGATGACCGATTGGGATCTAAACCATAACACATTTTCCCGTTTGTAGGTTTCTCTTTGGGCGCCACAGTGGAAGCAAAAACGAATGGAATCTGGATGTGGTGCGTTCCCCATCCGGACAGGCCTAACCAAACCCTTATCATGCTGGATACTGAAGGGTTGGGTGACGTGGAAAAGGTGATTTTTTTATTTGCCTATTTCTTTGTATAAAATATCACACTGATGAAACATCTGTTTTCAGGTAGTCCTTGACTGACAACTATTCATTTAGTGACTATTTGAAGTTACAGCAGCACTGAAAAAAAGTGTTGCATTTACAACCATCACAGCATCAGCATGGTCACGTGATAAAAATTTAGGAGCTTGGCAATTAGCATGTATATAGGATAGTTGTAGAGTCCCAGGGACATTTACCATCTTCCTAGCCATCTTTTGACAAGCGAAATAAATGGGGGAGACTTGCTTTTATGTAACACCCTGCAACTGTCCTTTGAAACTCCTACAATGCATGGCCTCAAAGTTTCCTAAACTACAACTCCCAGCACCCTGCGATTGTCTGAATAGATGAAGGACTCAGTGAATGTATACTGAGCTGGTGAATGAATGGTATCTTATTCTTATAAAATGTTGCCTTCTAATAGACATAGATACACATACTCAGCAGAAATCAGGAACAGATCATAACCTAGTCTTTTTCCTCTTTAGGGCAGTCCTGAAAATGATACCTGGATCTTCTCTTTAGCCGTGTTGTTGAGCAGCACCCTGGTCTACAACAGTGTGGGGACCATTGATCAGACTGCCCTGGACAAGCTTCAGTATCCTTTGCAAGGATAGCTCTGTTATGGCCTTCAGGAACATCCTTGCCTACATAATTTCAAAACTCACCCACTGCAATTTCCCACGTGCTAAGCTTGATTAGATTGAATGTTGACTGGCTTACATTTTGGGGTATTGTGCAGACACAGAAATGGATTGAGGCAAGAAACAAGTGAAGTCTATTATTAGAATTTTGTTTTGTTTTATTTGGGGTATAAGTTTTATTAAAGGTTTCAAGAAATGAGATAAAAATTAAGAAAAATAAATATAGAATAAGAAAAAGAAAGAGACAAAAAAGGAAGAACATTTTGTTTTGTTTTAAACAACTCAAGACGTTTAAAATGGTGTCTGCTCTTGTCAATCTATCCCAACCTTCTCATTGCAACTCAGATTAATCTAGCACTTTTGGATTCTTTCAGAAATCTTTCAGTAACACTGATATGTATGGCACTTGGTATCCTTAACAGTAGAGAAAAGGGAGAAATCTATGGGTAACCTTAGTTGTGTGTTAATTACATTTTAATAAATAACGATTGAAGAGAAACTAGTTTTTTAGGGTGTTGTGCTGCATAATGAGCAGAATTAATACAGAAAAGCAAATACTAAGAAAAGAATTTTGGCAAATAAATGTAAATACAGAAACTCATTTCAAATACAGTAAGTATTATTTAGGAACCAACCAACCCATGTGCTTCTCCTTATTCGATTGACCATGTCTGGCTCTGTGGTAGGGAAGGAACTGGGCTTTTCACAGAAATGTTTTCTATTGATGTCAGCACTATCAGGTTGACCAGAGAAGGAATCAGACACCATGTAGACCTAAAGTTACTTTTATTAGAATAGCTACAGTTATAGATGGGGTCTATCTCAGGCGTTTTTGCAATCTACTTTTTCGCCTGATCAAAGTTTCATTTATTTGACGCTTCTTCTCTCCATCCTTCAAGACCATCCTCTTTATTCACTGTACAAGTATATTGTTTGATTCCTAAACGGGGCCAACAGTTTTGTGACGGAGCTGTCTAAACATATCAAGGCCAAGTCTTCCTCCACTCCTGGAGATACAGATGACACTTCTGGATTTGTTGGCTTCGTCCCAACCTTTGTCTGGGCTGTGCGAGATTTCACACTGCAGCTGCAACGGGATGGGAAACCCATCACAGAGGATGAATATCTTGAAAATGCTCTGAAATTAAAAAAAGGTATGGATGACGAATTCGGTGTGAAGATCTATGTGGTCATAGGAGGAATGGAATAGGAGCCATTTGGCCTAAATTTTCCTTCTTTAGGGAGTTTCAGAATAGACCTCAAGAAGCAAAAGAGTCACCAAAGGCTTTTTGGTCTAGAATGAAGGAACCAGACTAGAAATCAGGAAATTGTAGGTTGCACCAATGCCTCAGGCATGAAAATCACCTGGGTATCTTGGGGCAATTACTAGACATCCTGATAATAGAAAGCAATTATATTAAGAATTCTCTGTTGGAATAACTGAGATGCTACCATTCTACCTGATTACAGGTATTTTAAAATGAGAACAAAATAAAAGCAGAAATAATAAGAATAATTGAATTAAAAAACCCTAAATAAACAAAATATCCAGTAGGAATCTGTTTTCCTTAGGAAATCCATTTCAAGGTCAGTAGTCATGGCACTGAAATAAAAACTGAATTGTCTTCCTCAGTGTTCCCTGACCACATTATTTGTTGGAAAACAAGCAATGGTATTATTTCTTCAATGCTCTGTTTTCTCGATTAATATCAATCAGGTTGGGATTTCAGAAAGCACTACATGGAATTTCAGATTGCAACTTGCATATACTTTGTTGGCTGAGTTGACACTTTGAAAGATTAAATCACCCTTAATTTGTGCATTGCTTTTCCACAAAGTCCTTCTGAGCAAATCACAGTGCAGCATGTTAAATAGAGATTATCCAAAATCCTTGATTTGGAAACAAGAAAAACTCACATTATAGATTTGTTGCCTCTATAAGAGAGGAAGGGTGTCCAAACTAAGAGGAGATACTTGTACTTGGTAAGGATAACAATTAAATAGTGCTAATTAATATGGATGGGGACTTTCCCAAGTGAAATGCCCACTGGCAGATGCAATTCAGATTTACTTGCAAGATCGACATGTTGCTTTCTAGGTGACAGCAAGAAGGAGCAGGAATTCAATCTGCCACGGAAATGCATCCGACTGTTCTTCCCCACCCGGAAATGCTTCACCTTTTATTGCCCTACTACACCTGAGAACTTATGCAATGTGGGACAGATGTCGGATGATCAGCTGCACAAAGGTTTTGTGGAACAAGCAAAGAAATTCTGCCATTATATCTATGAAACATCTCAAGAAAAGACTCTTCCAGGAGGGCATATTGTCACTGGCAACTGTGAGTCCTTCAAGCTCTATGATAATTGTGCTTGGTTGCATACTGAGCCAGATGTTTACATGGATTTGGCACTTTTGTCCGCCTATCAAGTCCTCAAGGATCTGGGATAGGCAGATGTGCATGTTTGATAACATTAAAGATATCGTCTTGGGTTATACTCTGATCAAAATAAAACTGCCATTTGCAATCGACTTATGGGGATTTTGTCAATGCTGATAGTGTTGAAGTGATGCTCCAGATGTTTCGAGTTTGCATCCCAGAGACCTATTACTATTGGTTCCACCTTTGCTTTTTCTGCTCCAGTCTTTCTATTTACAAGTCTCTTATCCAGTCCTTTCTTTTCTATTCTGCTGTCTCCATGTTCTGTCATTTCTACTATTCAGACTTTTTTTTCTTATCAGCTATTGTTGAGTCTGGAAGATCTGTGCTCATTATGCCTCATTCTACTGAATGAAGTGTCCTCCAGAAAGCCATGCAGGTGGGAAAATAGGGCAGTGACCCATCCATCCTAACTGGCAAGTGTGTCCCAACAGGACTTTTTCAAAAGGCAACTGGACTTTCTTGGTTTTTCATTGACATTTCGACCCTCATCCAAGAAGCTTCTTCAGTTCAGCTCAGTTCAGTGAACTGAAGAAGCTTCTTGAATAAGAAGAGAAACATCTTCAAGGAAAAACCAAGAAAGTCCAGTTGCCTTTAGAAAAAGCACCCTTGGGACAACCATGACCTGGATGACTGAGAAGTTCTATAGATGATTGGCAAGCATGTTATGGCGCAATGCCTTAAATTCTTGTGTGGGCCACAATGAGTAATGATGGTTGAAGATGTCTGGCTGATTGTCCAACAATCTGTACTATTTTTCTCCATGCAGTGTTGGCAAAGTTAGTCAAGGCCTATGTGGATACTATCTCCAGTGGGAACGTTCCCTGCCTGGAGAATGAAGTCTTGGCCTTGGCAGAGGTTGAGAACAGGGTAGCCGTGCAGGAAGCTGTTGCTCACTATGCACAGCTGATGGAGCAAACATTGCAGCTACCCACTGAGACTCTCCAGGAACTTCTGGATCTACATAAAAAATGTGAGGAACAAGCCCTCAAGAAGTTCATAGCTTGTTCCTTTAAGGATGATACACGTCAATTTCTGGCTCAATTCATGGTAGGTAATAATAAGACAGCAACCTTCATAGAGGATGTTTGTTTATTTGTGTCAGAAGCATCACAATTAAAATAAGGCATACTATACCAAAATACGATACAAGATTAAAATATGTGCGAATTAAATAGATCTTGCCCAGAAAACCAGCAACATTAATTGTGTTTTGTCACACTGCTGTGAGGTCCTCAAGTGTGTACTGATGAGGACAGGAAGGGCAGGTAAACATCTGTGAAGCTGTCTGCATGTCACCACAAAGGCAAAGTTCAAAGGCCAGGAAGGAACAGGTAAAATAGCCTCATTTGTCCAGAGTGTCTCTGGATCCTGCTGGATCCGTGTGAAGTTTATTCAAGATTTCCATCCTGCTGAACTTTCTCCAGACCCAGGTGCCAGATCCAATCATCCCGTGTTGGTTCTTTGTAGCTTTCCATAGGTCCCCTATTCATAGACAGTATTTAAGGCTTATGAGTCCTTGGGATCTGTTATCCTGGCCTCCAGTATCTTCTGTATAAGAATGGGTATGTAGACAATATTTAAGGCCCATGGCTCGTGATGGTTGGCCTCCAGTAGTTTCTCTATTTATATGAACACAGAGCATCAAATGGAGGATGGCTGCCACCAGATATTTTGTTTAGAAACATTCCTGATTGCCCAGAAAGATACAAGATGGATGCGGTTAGGAACTGCCAGTAAGATTGACAAGATGGCAAGCAATGTCATCATTAAACTTTTATGGAAAATTATGTTCCTGCTCTAAGGATTAAATATCCTTTTGTTCAGTGTTTCTCAACCTTGGGGGCTTTGAGATGTATGGACTTCAATTCTCAGATTTCTGGCTGGGCAATTCTGGGAGTTGAAGTCCACACCTCTTAAAGCTCCCAAGGTTGAGAAAAACTGCTCTAGTTAAATTGAAGGAAGAGCACGAGTCATTTCAAATTGTGATGAAGTTCTGTTTAATCACGGGACATCACCAAAATTTATACAGTGTACAAACATGGATTTCTTTGTCAAGTCTCAGCTCTTCCTTTGTTTTGTTTTATTCCTAACAGAAAACTGTGGAGAGCAAAAAGGAAGAGTACTGCAGCAAAAATGAGCTGAAATCTTCTGAAATCTGTTCAGCTTTATTGAGCTCACTCTCTGAGGACCTGGAGCAGAATATCAAGAACGGACGCTACTCCCGACCTGGTGGCCATCCGGAATTTGTAAATGACCTCCAAAAAGTGGAGAAAGAATTCTTGGAGATACCTAAGAAAGGAATAATGGTACAAAATGATGAGGGTTGCCAAATTAATACTCATTTTGTCGCTCTCATTTTGAGAGCCAGGCCATCCTCCGGGGAGATTGTTGGTTTAGTTTGGATTGGTTTACTTTGGCAAAACTTCTTTCTCATTCTATACCGCTCCAGATTATTTTCTTTTCCCCTTTCAATCAGACAGGGAAAATCCTGAAAGAATTTCTCCAGAGCAAGGAAAACATTGGCAAAACCATCCTTCAATGTGACGTGAGCCTTCAAAAGAAAGATAAGGAAATAGAAGGTAAAGGTGTGAACAAGCTGTCGGATGATGGTGGGATGTTGGTTCTGCTTTGAAGGTGGGAAAAGAAGGTGGGAAAACCTGATAAAGGTGGATTTATCTTTACACCCATCACTCCTGAGGAAAAGGCTTTCCCCTCCATTTAACTTGATAACAGAGAGGTTTTCTTTTTCTGCCATATTATCCAACATTTGTAAATATAGTCATATACTCAGGCAGTCCTCACTTAAAAATCCCTCGTTCAATGACCGTTCAAATGTGTGACAGTTCCGAATGAATAGAATGTATAAATGGTCTTGCAATTAAGGACCATCAAAGTGTCCAATGGTCAGGTGATCATCATTTGCAACCTTCACCATGTTTCCAACAAGTAAAGTCAATGGGGAAGCCAGCAGGAAGTTGAAATGGGGACCATGTGTCATCATCACAAGATGATGCAGGATTTGCTTAATGATGTCAACCAGACCTGCTAGAACTGCTGTCATTAAACAGCACAGTCGCATTAGGTTGTATTTTATGACTGAGTAGCTAAGTGATGGAGGTTCTGGTCCTAATTAGTATAATTAATCAAAGATTGCCTGTATGCCAAATATACTTATTTATTACATTATTTGCATGCCATCAAGTGTAGCCAACTTACAAACCACCTGCCGATGTCTCTCTCTCTCTTTTCCTTGTCTAGATGCAAAGATGAAAGCAAAAGCAAAAGAATTAGAGGATGAGGTTCAGAAGCAAAAAGAGGAAATGGGGCAACAGAAGTTTGCGGACCAGAAACAGAGTTATGAGATGAACCGTCAGAAGCTAATGGAGAAATTGGAGGAAGAAAAGAAACAGATCCTGGAACAGCAGGAGAAAATGATCCAAAGGAAACCGAAGGTAACACTATAATCTCAGCAAGATTTTGTAGTAGTGTTTGGAAGTAAACTTCCAAAACTGAAAACCATTGGATTTAGGACTAGTGTATCACAAGTATGTCTTTCTTATCTTGTCACATCCTCTCCACTTTAAGTCATTTTGATGAGGTTGAAAGACATTTTTTTCCCATGGATAAGTCAATGGGACTTTGTAAAGAAAGCAAATTATAGAATCGGTGAAAGGGGGAGCATACCTAAAGGTTTCTATGGTCAGGAGGATGTGCTGTGAAACAGCAATGAGGAACAGAACTAGTCACAATAGTTCATAGAATGAACTATAGGTCCTTAACCAAAGTCTTGAAGAATGAAGGCAGCATTTCAAACGCTACAGGCAGCCCTTGTTTACCAATTACCTATTGTGCAATTATTTAGAATTACTTCACAGGAAAAGAAGATACATATGTGTTCTTTCCCCCCCCCCCCCAGCCTGTGAATAAACCAGAACACAGGCTTGGCTGTTTGCCACTGTTTAATTACTGAGATAACGAATCCTTTGGCTGAGAGCCCAGGCAACTCACTTTCAATAGCGTAGCTCAGCAGCAACCCAGATAGTTCAAACGAAGCAACGCAGATAATCCAAATGAACAGACACGGCTAGAATACAGACAGATTCTCTTCACTACTAATTCGAATGGTTGTTTCCTGCAAATGTCGCCTCTTCCTGGTGGCCAACCAGCCTCTCTGGTCCCTGCTCTGAGTCTGAACCGTGCCCAGGGTCCTCCACATTGTCCAGAGCAGACTCATATGGTTGCTCTCTATCCGAGTCCATCAGCAGCTCCACTGGATCCTGCTGGGCTACAACACATGTGGTAACTGGCCCTTGACATTGTGGCCATCACAGCATCACCATGATCACATGATTGTGATTTGCACATAAATTTCCAACTTTTACAGCATCCTAAAATAATACAATTTTCATTTGCAACCTTCACAGCCAATGTCTGATAAGTAAAAGTCATTGGAGAAGCCGGTAGGAAGATACACTTAATAACCTGCAGTGATTCACTTAATGACTGCAGCCAGCGCTGACATCATCATTCAGTATAATCATAAGCTATCTCGCTTAATGACTGTACCACCTAGTAACAGCTGAAACTGATAAGAAACAGAACCTGCTCAGATAATAGTCAACCTGCAGATTCCCCCCAAGAGATTTATGTTTTCTGTCCATAACTCTGAATCCAGTTGGTTCCTTTCAGCTGAGCTGGGAAGTCTTCAAATTAGGGGGTCCCCAACATGTAGTGATTCATTTCTTGGAGGCCGGGTGGGGAATGTATTATATTTATAATGAAAAAATACATTATTGACATTGAGGGAGTGGAGTTTCTTCTTTTTTTAGGAGGAATTGGCCGCTTTCGGCTGCTGTGGTTGTAAAAAATCCGTGAGAGGAGCGCAGGAAGAAAAAGATCATGGGGGGCTGCGAAGGGTGTCGGGGAGTGATCCATTGACTTCTTTGTCAAGTCTCAGCTCTTGCTTTGTTTTGTTATATTCCTAACAGGAATCTGTGGATACCAAAAAGGAAGAGTACTGCAGCAAAAATGGGCTGAAATCTTCTGAAATCTGTTCAGCTTTATTGAGCTCACTCTCTGAGGACCTGGAGCAGAAGATCAAGAACGGACGCTACTCCCGATCTGGTGGCCACCAGGAATTTGTAAATGACCTCCAAAAAGTGGAGAAACAATTCTTGGAGACACCTAAGAAAGGAATAATGGTACAAAATGATGAGGGTTGCCAAATTAATACTCATTTTGTCGCTCTCATTTTGAGAGCCAGGCCATCCTCTGGGGAGATTGTTGGTTTACTTTGGATTGGTTTACTTTGGCAAAACGTCTTTCTCATTCTATACCGCTCCAGATTATTCTGTTTTCCCCCTTCAATCAGGCAGGGAAAATCCTGAAAGAATTCCTCCAGAGCAAGGAAAACATTGGCAAAACCATCCTTCAAAGTGACGTGAGCCTTCAAAAGAAAGAGAAGGAAATAGAAGGTAAAGGTGTGAACAAGCTGTCGGATGATGCTGGGATGTTGGTTCTGCTTTGAAGGTGGGAAAAGAAGGTGGAAAAACCTGATAGAGGTGGATTTATCTTTAAACCCATCACTCATCGGGAAAAGGCTTACCTCTCCATTTAACTTGATAATAGAGAGGTTTTCTTTTTCTGCCATATTATCCAACATTTGTAAATATAGTCATATACTCAGGCAGTCCTCACTTAAAAATCCCTCGTTCAATGACCGTTCAAATGTGTGACAGTTCCGAATGAATAGAATGTATAAATGGTCTTGCAATTAAGGACCATCAAAGTGTCCAATGGTCAGGTGATCATCATTTGCAACCTTCACCATGTTTCCAACAAGTAAAGTCAATGGGGAAGCCAGCAGGAAGTTGAAATGGGGACCATGTGACATCACCACAAGATGATGCAGGATTTGCTTAATGATGTCAACCAGACCTGCTAGAACTGCTGTCATTAAACAGTACAGTCGCATTAGGTTGTATTTTATGACTGAGTAGCTAAGTGATGGAGGTTCTGGTCCTAATTAGTATAATTAATCAAAGATTGCCTGTATGCCAAATATACTTATTTATTACATTATTTGCATGCCATCAAGTGTAGCCAACATGCAAACCACCTGCCGATGTCTCTCTCTCTTTTTCCCTTGTCTAGATGCAAAGATGAAAGCAAAAGCAAAAGAATTAGAGGATGAGGTTCAGAAGCAGAAACAGGAAATGGGGCAACAGAGGTTTGAGTACCAGAAACAGAGTTATGAGATGACCCTTCAGAAGCTAATGGAGAAATTGGAGGAAGAAAAGAAACAGATCCTGGAACAGCAGGAGAAAATGATCCAAAGGACACTTAAGGTAACACTATAATCTCAGAAAGATTTTGTAGTAGTGTGTTAACAAACAAGTAAACTTCCAAAACTGAAAACCATTGGATTTAGGACTAGTGTATCTCAAGTATGTCTTTCTTATTTTGTCACATCCTCTCCACTTTAAGTCATTTTGATGAGGTTGAAACACATTTTTTCCCATGGATAAATCAATGGGACTATGTAAAGAGAGCAAATTATAGAATCGGTGAAAGGGGGAGCATACCTAAAGGTTTCTATGGTCAGGAGGATGTGCTGTGAAACAGCAATGAGGAACAGAACTAGTCACAATAGTTCATAGCACTTCCAGAGTTATCGCATAAGTCCTTAACCAAAGTCTTGAAGAATGAAGGCAGCATTTCAAACGGTACAGGTAGCCCTTGTTTACCAATTACCTATTCTGCAATTATTTAGAATTACATCAGAAGAAAAGGAAATACACATGTGTTCTGACCCCCCCAGCCTGTGAATAAACCAGAACACAGCCTTGGCTTTTTGTCACTGTTTAATTACTGGGATAACGAATCCTTTGTCTGAGAGCCCAGGCAACTCACTTTCAATAGCGTAGCTCAGCAGCAACCCAGATAGTTCAAATGAAGCATCACAGATAATCCAAACAAACAGACACGGCTAGAATACAGACAGATTCTCTTCACTACTAATTTGATTGGTTGTTTCCTGCAAATGTCCCCTCCCAACGCCTCACCTATAAACTCTCTTGGGGGGGGGGCAATCCACAACCACCTGTACTTAATTATCTTCTGTCAGACTAGCTACGGAGTTGCTGCTTCCGTTGCTCAGCCCTTCTCAATCTAGAATCAGGGACAAACTGCCTTTGATCCTCCCCACTGCTCCATGCCTCAGGCACCTCATGGTGGCCAACCAGCCTCTCTGGTCCCTGCTCTGAGTCTGAACCGTGCCCAGGGTCCTCCACATTGTCCAGAGCAGACTCATATGGTTGCTCTCTATCCGAGTCCATCAGCAGCTCCACTGGATCCTGCTGGGCTACAACACATGTGGTAACTGGCCCTTGACATTGTGGCCATCACAGCCTCACCATGATCACATGATTGTGATTTGCACATAAATTTCCAACTTTTACAGCATCCTAAAGCAACACAATTGCTATTTGCAACTTTCGCAGCCAATGTCTGATGAGTAAAGTCATTGGAGAAGCCAGTAAGAAGATACACTTAATAACCTGCAGTGATTCACTTAATGACTGCAGCCAGAGCTGACATCATCATTCAGTATAATCATATGCTATCTCGCTTAATGACTGTACCACCTAGTAACAGCTGAAACTGATAAGAAACAGAACCTGCTCAGATAATAGTCAACCTGCAGATTCCCCCCAAGAGATTTATGTTTTCTTTCCATAACTCTGAATCCAGTTGGTTCCTTTCAGCTGAGCTGGGAAGTCTTCAGATTAGGGGGTCCCCAACATGTAGTGATTCATTTCTTGGAGGCCGGGTGGGGAATGTATTATATTTATAATGAAAAAATACATTATTGACATTGAGGGAGTGGAGTTTGCTCTTTTTTTTTAGGAGGAATTGGCCGCTTTCGGCTGCTGTGGTTGTAAAAAATCCGTGAGAGGAGCGCAGGAAGAAAAAGATCATGGGGGGCTGCGAAGGGTGTCGGGGAGTGATCCATTGACTTCTTTGTCAAGTCTCAGCTCTTGCTTTGTTTTGTTATATTCCTAACAGGAATCTGTGGATAGCAAAAAGGAAGAGTACTGCAGCAAAAATGGGCTGAAATCTTCTGAAATCTGTTCAGCTTTATTGAATTCACTCTCTGAGAATCTGGAGCAGAAGATCAAGAACGGAAGCTACTCCCGATCTGGTGGCCACCAGGAATTTGTAAATGACCTCCAAAAAGTGGAGAAACAATTCTTGGAGACACCTAAGAAAGGAATAATGGTACAAAATGATGAGGGTTGCTAAATTAATACTCATTTTGTCGCTCTCATTTTGAGAGCCAGGCCATCCTCTGGGGAGATTGTTGGTTTATTTTGGATTGGTTTACTTTGGCAAAACTTCTTTCTCATTCTATACCGCTCCAGATTATTCTGTTTTCCCCTTTCAATCAGGCAGGGAAAATCCTGAAAGAATTCCTCCAGAGCAAGGAAAACATCAGCAAAACCATCCTTCAATGTGACGTGAGCCTTCAAAAGAAAGAGAAGGAAATAGAAGGTAAAGGTGTGAACAAGCTGTCGGATGATGCTGGGATGTTGGTTCTGCTTTGAAGGTGGGAAAAGAAGGTGGGAAAACCTGATAGAGGATTTATCTTTAAACCCATCACTCATCGGGAAAAGGCTTTCCTCTCCATTTAACTTGATAATAGAGAGGTTTTCTTTTTCTGCCATATTATCCAACATTTGTAAATATAGTCATATACTCAGGCAGTCCTCACTTAAAAATCCCTCGTTCAATGACCGTTCAAATGTTTGACAGTTCCGAATGAATAGAATGTATAAATGGTCTTGCAATTAAGGACCATCAAAGTGTCCAATGGTCAGGTGATCATCATTTGCAACCTTCACCATGTTTCCAACAAGTAAAGTCAATGGGGAAGCGAGCAGGAAGTTGAAATGGGGACCATGTGTCATGATCACAACATGATGCAGGATTTGCTTAATGATGTCAACCAGACCTGCTAGAACTGCTGTCATTAAACAGCACAGTCGCATGATGTTGTATTTTATGACTGAGTAGCTAAGTGATGGAGGTTCTGGTCCTAATTAGTATAATTAATCAAAGATTGCCTGTATGCCAAATATACTTATTTATTACATTATTTGCATGCCATCAAGTGTAGCCAACATGCAAACCACCTGCCGATGTCTCTCTCTCTTTTTCCCTTGTCTAGATGCAAAGATGAAAGCAAAAGCAAAAGAATTAGAGGATGAGGTTCAGAAGCAGAAACAGGAAATGTGGCAACAGAAGTTTGCGGACCAGAAACAGAGTTATGAGATGAACCGTCAGAAGCTAATGGAGAAATTGGAGGAAGAAAAGAAACAGATCCTGGAACAGCAGGAGAAAATGATCCAAAGGAAACCGAAGGTAACACTATAATTTCAGCAAGATTTTGTAGTAGTGTGTTAACAAACAAGTAAACTTCCAAAACTGAAAACCATTGGATTTAGGACTAGTGTATCACAAGTATGTCTTATTTTGTCACATCCTCTCCACTTTAAGTCATTTTGATGAGGTTGAAACACATTTTTTCCCATGGATAAATCAATGGGACTATGTAAAGAGAGCAAATTATAGAATCAGTGAAAGGGGGAGCATACCTAAAGGTTTCTATGGTCAGGAGGATGTGCTGTGAAACAGCAATGAGGAATAGAACTAGTCACAATAGTTCATAGCACTTCCAGAGTTATCGCATAAGTCCTTAACCAAAGTCTTGAAGAATGAAGGCAGCATTTCAAACGTTACAGGTAGCCCTTGTTTACCAATTACCTATTCTGCAATTATTTAGAATTACTTCACAGGAAAAGAGGATACATATGTGTTCTGACCCCCCCCCCCCCCCGGCCTGTGAATAAACCAGAACACAGGCTTGGCTGTTTGCCACTGTTTAATTACTGGGATAACGAATCCTTTGGCTAAGAGCCCAGGCAACTCACTTTCAATAGCGTAGCTCAGCAGCAACCCAAATAGTTCAAATGAAGCAACACAGATAATCCAAACAAACAGACACGGCTAGAATACAGACAGATTTTCTTCACTACTAATTCGAACAGTTGTTTCCTGCAAATGTCCCCTCCCAATGCCTCACCTATAAACTCTCTTGGGTGGGGCCAATCCACAACTACCTGTGCTTAATTATCTTCTGTGAGACTAGCTACGGAGTTGCTGCTTCCGTTTCACAGTGATTCACTTATTGACTGCAGCCAGAGCTGACATCATCATTCAGTATAATCATATGCTATCTCGCTTAATGACTGTACCACCTAGTAACAGCTGAAATTGATAAGAAACAGAACTTGCTCAGATAATAGTCAATCTGCAGATTCCCCCCAAGAGATTTATGTTTTCTGTCCATAACTCTGAATCCAGTTGGTTCCTTTCAGCTGAGCTGGGAAGTCTTCAGATTAGGGGGTCCCCAACATGTAGTGATTCATTTCTTGGAGGCCGGGTGGGGAATGTATTATATTTATAATGAAAAAATACATTATTGACATTGAGGGAGTGGAGTTTGCTCTTTGTTTAGGAGGAATTGGCCGCTTTCGGCTACTGTAGCTGTAAAAAATCCATGAGAGGAGCGCAGGAGGAAAAAGAACACGGAGGGCTGCGAAGAGAGTCGGGGAGTGATCCATTGATTTCTTTGGAAAGATGGTAAAAGGGGGGACCGACCGAGGGAGGCATCTGCTTTTTCCAACCTCCCCTCTGGGCTTCGGTCCTTCTCTGCAGCGGCAGTAGCTTTCTGGATTTGGAGTCCTCGGGAGCGGCTATATGGGTCTCCTTTCTGTTCAAGCAGTTACAGGGGATCCGGGAAGTCAAAGCGCCCCCTGGAAATGGGGATGGGAGGGAATGAAAGGCTGGCTGGAGAACCATTGGAGACCATATCGGACCTGGGTGGGCAGGGATCAGAGGCTGTGCGGGGCTCTGGGGAAGTTGGGGGGATGGTGATCCCATTTCAGCTCAGGGAATTGGGGACCCATCACTCCCTTCGGATGGGATCTGCTAGCGGGGTCTGGCCTGGCCATGAAGACTGCCTCCCTTCAGCTGAGTGGCTCCTGGAAGCCTGGAGGGAAGGTGGCTTGAGAAGGGATCTGGGATTACAAAGCCCATGTACTCACTGATCTGGGATGGGCTAGATGTCACAGTGAGGTCATGAACATGGGGGGGAGGGACTTTTATAGTCTTTCTTTGGGAAGAAAGTTTCTGCAGCTGCCACATCTTCTCTGCAGCTGCATCTCCTCCAAAGCCAGGATGGAGGCTCCGGTGTGCCTGGTTGAGAACAGAAGAAATCGCCTCCATGTTTCTCTGGAGGCCC
Organism: Thamnophis sirtalis; assembly: GCF_051295495.1. Taxonomy (NCBI): domain Eukaryota; kingdom Metazoa; phylum Chordata; class Lepidosauria; order Squamata; family Natricidae; genus Thamnophis; species Thamnophis sirtalis. Next base: position 6,107,429 of record NW_028261393.1, read on the forward strand.
TTCAGTTGCTCTCGGAAATCCAGAATCCAGTAGTGGTGGTGTCCATTGTGGGACCGTATTACACGGGCAAGTCCTACCTGATGAACAGGTTGGCTGGCAAAAATTCAGGTGAGAAGGACTGAGATGAGCCAGGGCAATATGGACAAGGGCAAAACCTTTGTGGGAAAAGGAACATCCCCAAATCCTGGGTTTTCTGCTCTGATGGCCAGGTATGGAGTCCAGGACTATCATTTTCCTAAATGCCCCTTGTGGTCCAATGACTATGAATGGACCATTTAGGCTGATGTGATCATGCAGAATTTTATCATAAGCTTTATTATCGTAAAATTATAAAATGTCAGCCTTGTGGGGAAAACCAGCCAGGAAACATGACCAAATGAGCTATTTTTACTTTCTTGTGAAGCTGCCTTGACAAATGTTGCATGTCTCAAAGTGCAATTCTTCACCCATCTTTACCACTGGAGAAACTAGGGAGGGTCCCTTCTGAGCCTCTTGTCCTCCCAGTATTAGTCGGCAGCCTGTACTGTTTCTTATCTGATCGTTGTCTAGGGCTAGGCAGCATCTCTTTGTCCATCTCCCAAGGACTTTCACACGTACCATTACATAATGTTTTAATTGTTTTTTAATCAATACATATTTATGTCGTCTTATGATGTTTTCTAGTTTCTCAGAAATATAGGCCCCTTATCTTTTGAGGGTTCTTGTGCTTTTTCATATATTGCAAAATGAAGTATATTTGATGAGCATTTTCATCTGGAAACTGCACCAAGCATAACTTCTTGTTTCAAGGGGTAAATTCAGTAAACAACCAGAAAAACTGGTGGTAAGAATCTGTGTCTAATTATTAACCGTAGCTCACATATTACAAGATGACCGATTGGGATCTAAACCATAACACATTTTCCCGTTTGTAGGTTTCTCTTTGGGCGCCACAGTGGAAGCAAAAACGAATGGAATCTGGATGTGGTGCGTTCCCCATCCGGACAGGCCTAACCAAACCCTTATCATGCTGGATACTGAAGGGTTGGGTGACGTGGAAAAGGTGATTTTTTTATTTGCCTATTTCTTTGTATAAAATATCACACTGATGAAACATCTGTTTTCAGGTAGTCCTTGACTGACAACTATTCATTTAGTGACTATTTGAAGTTACAGCAGCACTGAAAAAAAGTGTTGCATTTACAACCATCACAGCATCAGCATGGTCACGTGATAAAAATTTAGGAGCTTGGCAATTAGCATGTATATAGGATAGTTGTAGAGTCCCAGGGACATTTACCATCTTCCTAGCCATCTTTTGACAAGCGAAATAAATGGGGGAGACTTGCTTTTATGTAACACCCTGCAACTGTCCTTTGAAACTCCTACAATGCATGGCCTCAAAGTTTCCTAAACTACAACTCCCAGCACCCTGCGATTGTCTGAATAGATGAAGGACTCAGTGAATGTATACTGAGCTGGTGAATGAATGGTATCTTATTCTTATAAAATGTTGCCTTCTAATAGACATAGATACACATACTCAGCAGAAATCAGGAACAGATCATAACCTAGTCTTTTTCCTCTTTAGGGCAGTCCTGAAAATGATACCTGGATCTTCTCTTTAGCCGTGTTGTTGAGCAGCACCCTGGTCTACAACAGTGTGGGGACCATTGATCAGACTGCCCTGGACAAGCTTCAGTATCCTTTGCAAGGATAGCTCTGTTATGGCCTTCAGGAACATCCTTGCCTACATAATTTCAAAACTCACCCACTGCAATTTCCCACGTGCTAAGCTTGATTAGATTGAATGTTGACTGGCTTACATTTTGGGGTATTGTGCAGACACAGAAATGGATTGAGGCAAGAAACAAGTGAAGTCTATTATTAGAATTTTGTTTTGTTTTATTTGGGGTATAAGTTTTATTAAAGGTTTCAAGAAATGAGATAAAAATTAAGAAAAATAAATATAGAATAAGAAAAAGAAAGAGACAAAAAAGGAAGAACATTTTGTTTTGTTTTAAACAACTCAAGATGTTTAAAATGGTGTCTGCTCTTGTCAATCTATCCCAACCTTCTCATTGCAACTCAGATTAATCTAGCACTTTTGGATTCTTTCAGAAATCTTTCAGTAACACTGATATGTATGGCACTTGGTATCCTTAACAGTAGAGAAAAGGGAGAAATCTATGGGTAACCTTAGTTGTGTGTTAATTACATTTTAATAAATAATGATTGAAGAGAAACTAGTTTTTTAGGGTGTTGTGCTGCATAATGAGCAGAATTAATACGGAAAAGCAAATACTAAGAAAAGAATTTTGGCAAATAAATATAAATACAGAAACTCATTTCAAATACAGTAAGTATTATTTAGGAACCAACCAACCCATGTGCTTCTCCTTATTCGATTGACCATGTCTGGCTCTGTGGTAGGGAAGGAACTGGGCTTTTCACAGAAATGTTTTCTATTGATGTCAGCACTATCAGGTTGACCAGAGAAGGAATCAGACACCATGCAGACCTAAAGTTACTTTTATTAGAATAGCTACAGTTATAGATGGGGTCTACCTCAGGCGTTTTTGCAATCTACTTTTTCGCCTGATCAAAGTTTCATTTATTTGACGCTTCTTCTCTCCATCCTTCAAGACCATCCTCTTTATTCACTGTACAAGTATATTGTTTGATTCCTAAATGGGGTCAACAGTTTTGTGACGGAGCTGTCTAAACATATCAAGGCCAAGTCTTCCTCCACTCCTGGAGATACAGATGACACTTCTGGATTTGTTGGCTTCTTCCCAACCTTTGTCTGGGCTGTGCGAGATTTCACACTGCAGCTGCAACGGGATGGGAAACCCATCACAGAGGATGAATATCTTGAAAATGCTCTGAAATTAAAAAAAGGTATGGATGACGAATTCGGTGTGAAGATCTATGTGGTCATAGGAGGAATGGAATAGGAGACATTGGGCCTAAATTTTCCTTCTTTAGGGAGTTTCAGAATAGACCTCAAGAAGCAAAAGAGTCACCAAAGGCTTTTTGGTCTAGAATGAAGGAACCAGACTAGAAATCAGGAAATTGTAGGTTGCACCAATGCCTCAGGCATGAAAATCACCTGGGTATCTTGGGGCAATTACTAGACATCCTGATAATAGAAAGCAATTATATTAAGAATTCTCTGTTGGAATGACTGAGATGCTGCCATTTTACCTGATTACAGGGCATTTTAAAATAAGAACAAAATAAAATCAGCAGATATAATAAGAATAATTGAATTAAAAAACCCTAAATAAACAAAATATCCAGTAGGAATCTGTTTTCCTTAGGAAATCCATTTCAAGGTCAGTAGTCATGGCACTGAAATAAAAACTGAATTGTCTTCCTCAGTGTTCCCTGACCACATTATTTGTTGGAAAACAAGCAATGGTATTATTTCTTCAATGCTCTGTTTTCTCGATTAATATCAATCAGGTTGGGATTTCAGAAAGCACTGCATGGAATTTCAGGTTGCAACTTGCATATACTTTGTTGGCTGAGTTGACACTTTGAAAGATTAAATCACCCTTAATTTGTGCATTGCTTTTCCACAAAGTCCTTCTGAGCAAATCACAGTGCAGCATGTTAAATAGAGATTATCCAAAATCCTTGATTTGGAAACAAGAAAAACTCACATTATAGATCTGTGGCCTCTATAAGAGAAGAAGGGTGAGCAAAGTAAGAGGAGATACTTGTACTTGGTAAGGATAACAATTAAATAGTGCTAATTAATATGGATGGGGACTTTCCCCAGTGAAATGCCCACTGGCAGATGCAATTCAGATTTATTTGCAAGATCGACATGTTGCTTTCTAGGTGACAGCAAGAAGGAGCAAGGATTCAATCTGCCACGGAAATGCATCCGACTGTTCTTCCCCACCCGGAAATGCTTCACCTTTTATTGCCCTACTACACCTGAGAACTTATGCAATGTGGGACAGATGTCGGATGATCAGCTGCACAAAGGTTTTGTGGAACAAGCAAAGAAATTCTGCCATTATATCTATGAAACATCTCAAGAAAAGACTCTTCCAGGAGGGCATATTGTCACTGGCAACTGTGAGTCCTTCTAGCTCTATTACAATTATGCTTGGTTGCATACTGAGCCAGATGTTTACGTGGATTTGGCACTTTTGTCCACCTATCAAGTCCTCAAGGATCTGGGATAGGCAGATGTGCACGTTTGATGACGTTAAAGGTATCATCTTGGGTTATACTCTGATCTGAATAAAACTGCCATTTGCAATTGACTGATGGGGATTTTGTCAATGCTGATAGTGTTGAAGTGATGCTCCAGTCATTTTGAGTTTGCATCCCAGACACCTATTACTATTGGTTCCATCTCCCCTTTCTTATGCCCCAGTCTTTCTATTTGCAAGTCTCTTATCCAGTCCTTTCTTTTCTATTCGGCTGTCTCCATGTTCTCTCATTTCCGCTATTCAGACTTTTTTTTCTTACCAGCTATTGTTAAGTCTAGAAGATCTTTGCTCATTATGCCTCATTCTACTGAATGAAGTGTCCTCCAGAAAGCCATGCAGGTGGGAAAATAGGGCAGTGACCCATCCATCCTTTCTGGCATGTGTGTCCTAACAGGACTTTTTCAAAAGGCAACTGGACTTTCTTGGTTTTTCTTTGACATTTTGACCCTCATCCAAGAAGTTTCTTCAATTCAGTTCAGTTCAGTGAACTGAAGAAGCTTCTTGAATAAGAAGAGAAACATCTTCAAGGATAGACCAAGAAAGTCCAGTTGCATTTAGAAAAAGCTCCTTTGGGACAACCATGACCTGGATGACTAAGAAGCTCCATAGATGATTGGCAAGCATGTTATGGCACAATGCCTTAAATTCTTGAGTCTGCTCCACAATGAGCAATGATGGTTGAAGATGTCTGGCTGATTGTCCAACAATCTGTACTATTTTTATCCATGCAGTGTTGGCAAAGCTAGTCAAGGCCTATGTGGATACTATCTCCAGTGGGAACGTTCCCTGCCTGGAGAATGAAGTCTTGGCCTTGGCGGAGATTGAGAACAGGGCAGCTGTGCAGGAAGCTGTTGCTTGCTATGCGCAACTGATGGAGCAAAGCATGGAGCTACCCACTGAGACTCTCCAGGAACTCCTGGATGTACACAAAAATTGTGAGGAACAAGCCCTCAAGAAGTTCATGGCTCGTGCATTTACAGATGATAAATATCAATTCCAGGGTGAATTCATGGTAGGTAATAATAAGACAGCAACCTTCATAGAGGATATTTGTTTATTTGTGTCAGAAGCACCACAATTAAAATAAGGCTTACTATACCACATATAAATTAAAAAATAGGATATAAGAATAAAATATGTGCAAATTAAATAGATCTTGCCCAGAAACTAGCAACATTAATTGTGTTTTGTCACACTGCCATGAGGTCCTCAAATATGTACTGATGAGGACACGAAAGGCAGGTAAACATCTGTGAGGCTGTCTGCATGTCACCACAATCGCAAAATGCAAAGGCCAAGAAGGATGGGGTAAAATAGCCTCATTTGTCCAGAGTGTCTCTGGTTCTTGCTGGATCCGTGTGAAGTTTATTCAAGATTTCCATCCTGCTCAACTTTCTCCAGATCCAGGTGCCAGATCCAACCATTCCGTGTTGGTTCTTGTAGCTTTCCATAGGTCCCCTATTCATAGACAGTATTTAAGGCTTATGGGTCTGTGGGATCTGGTATCTGGCCTCCATATATTCTGTATAAGAATGGATACATAGACAATATTTAAGGCCATGGCTCCTAATGGTTGGCCTCCAGTAGTTTCTCTATTTATATGAATACAGAGCATCAAATGGAGGATGGCTGCCCCCAGATATTTTGTTTAGAAACATTCCTGATTGCCCAGAAAGATAATAGATGGATGCGGTTAGGAACAACCAGTAATATTGACATAGTGGAAAACAATGTCACCACCAAGCTTTTATGGAAAATTATGTTCCTGGTCTAAGGTTTAAATATCCTTTTGTTCAGTGTTTCTCAATCTTGGGGCTTTAAGAAGTATGGACTTCAATTCTCAGATTTCTGGCTGGGCAATTCTGGGAGTTGAAGTCCACACATCTTAAAGCCCCCAAGGTTGAGAAACACTGCTCTAGTTAAATTGAAGGAAGAGCAAGAGTCATTTCAAATGGTGATGAATCTCTGTTTAATCACGGGACATCACCCAAATTTATACAATGTACAAACGTGGATTTCTTTGTCAAGTCTCAGCTCTTGCTTTGTATTGTTTTATTCCTAACAGAAAACTGTGAATAGCAAAAAGGAAGAGTACTGCAGGAAAAATGAGCGGGAATCTTCTGAAATCTGTTCAGCTTTATTGAGCTCACTCTCTGAGAACCTGGAGCAGAACATCAAGAACGGAAGCTACTCCCGATCTGGCGGCCACCAGGAATTTGTAAATGACCTCAGAAAAGTGGAGAAAGAATTCTTGGAGACACCTAAGAAAGGAATAATGGTACAAAATGATGAGCGTTGCCAAATTAATACTCATTTTGTCGCTCTCATTTTGAGAGCCATGCCATCCTCTGGGGAGATTGTTGGTTTACTTTGGATTGGTTTACTTTGGCAAAACTTCTTTTTCATTCTATACCGCTCCAGATTATTCTCTTTCCCCCCTTCAATCAGGCAGGGAAAATCCTGAAAGAATTCCTCCAGAGCAAGGAAAACATCAGCAAAACCATCCTTCAAAGTGACGTGAGCCTTCAAGAGAAAGATAAGGAAATAGAAGGTAAATGTGTGAACAAGCTGTCGGATGATGGTGGGATGTTGGTTCTGCTTTGAAGGTGGGAAAAGACCTATTTATCCTTAAACCCATCACTCATCGGTAAAAGGCTTTCCTCTCCATTTAACTTGGTAATAGAGAGGTTTTCTTTTTCTGCCGTATTATTCAATAATATCTGCATATGTACTCATATTCTCAGGTAGTTCTCAATTTACAACCATTATTTAGAGATAATTCAAAGTTACAACAACACTGAAAAAAGGTGATTTGCAACTGTTGTTCCTCTCACTTAAGACTGTCTTAGCATTTTCACAGTCATGTGATCAAAATTTGGAGGCTTGGCACCTGGCATGTATTTATGACTGTTGCATCAACCTGAGTTGTCATGAGCCATGATGGCGCAGTGGTTAGAGTGCAGTACTGCAGGTTGCTTCTGCTGACTGCTGGCTGCCTGCAATTTGGCAGTTCAAAGCTCACCAGGCTCAAGGTTAACTCAGCCTTCCATCCTTCCAAGCTGGGTAAAATGAGGAATTGTTGGGGGCAATAGGCTGATTCTGTAAGCCACTTAAAGAGGGCTGTAAAGCACTGTAAAGCAGTATATAAGTCTAAGTGCTAGTGCTATCTCAATTTGTGACCATCCCAACTGGCTTCCAACAAACAAAGTCAAAAGGAGAAGCTGGGTTCACTTAACAACTGGGATGATTCACTCAACAACCATGTCAGAAAAGGTCATGTGGTGTGGTGATCACCATCTGTGATCTTCAATGCTGGCTTCCAACAAGCAAAGTCAATGGGGAAGCCAGCAGGAAGTTTCAAGTGGGGATTATGTGACATCATACCTAATGAGATTCTCAGACATCCAAGTCATGGTTTTTCCCAAAGGTGCTTTTTTCAGGAGGCAACTGGATTTTTTTGTTTTTTTCTTTTGAAGATGTTTTGCTTTTCATCCAAGAAACATTTTCAGCTCTGGAAGAATTATGGGGAATGGAAGGATTTATATTCCTTGTAGATTCAGGGGGATGTGCTATAAAGCAACAAGGAAGAACAAAACTAGTCACTACAGTTCTGCATCCTTTCAGAGGGTCGTTGAAGCCCTTGGAAGTTTATCTGTCTCCTGTGGGTCACCAGAGTAGTCTTCCTGGTTCTTGGAGTCAAAGGGTGTTCATCCCAAATTGAGCCAGCAGTTTGCAGGAGCTGCCAAAAAAGCCAACACAGTTCTAGGCTGCATAAACAGAGAGATAGAACCAAGATCACGTGAAGTGTTAATACCACTTTATAATGCCTTGGTAAGGCCACACATAGAATACTGCATTCAGTTTTGGTCACCACGATGTAGAAAAATGTGGAGACTCTAGAAAGAGTTCAGAGAAGAGCAACAAAGATGATTTAGGGGACTGGAGATTAAAACATATGAAGAACGGTTGCAGGAACTGGGTATGTCTAGTTTAATAGAAAGAAGGACTAGGGGAGACATGATAGCAGTGTTCCAATATCTCAGGGGCTGCCAAAAAGAAGAGGGAATCAAACTATTTTCCAAGGCACCTGAGGGTAGAACAAGAAGCAATGAGTGGAAACTAATCAAGGAGAGAAGCAACTTAGAACTGAGGAGAAATTTCCTGACAGTTAGAACAATTAATAAGTGGAACAGAAGTTGCCTCCAGAAGTTGTGAATGCCCCAACACTGGAAGTCTTTAAGAAGATGTTGGATAGCCATTTGTCTGGAACGGTATAGGGTTTCCTGCCTAGGCAGGGGGTTGGACTAGAAGACCTCCAAGGTCCTTTCCAACTCTGGTATTGTATTGTATTGTATAACTAAAGTAGCTGATGATGTGATGCCAGAACTGGTGTCTATAAGTATCCCAGTCACATGACGTTGTGGCTTATTCCAGTTCCAATTACCACAGTTGAGCCAGGACTGCCTGTATGCCAAATCTATTCACTTATCAAAGTATTTGCATTCTACCAAATCGAGCCACCTTGCCCACCACCTGCAGATGTTTGTCCTTTTTTTCTTCTTGGTTTAGAGGGAAAAATGAAGGCCAAAGCCAAAGAACTAGAGGATGAGGTCCTGAGGCAGGAAATAAAAATGCTCCAACAGATAATGGAGGATCAGAAACGGAGTTATGAAATGAACCTTCAGAAGCTAATGGAGAAGATGGAGGAAGAAATGAAAAAGATGAAGAAAGAGTATGAGAAGATGATCTAAAGCAAACTCAGGGTAACACTATAATCTCAGCAAGGGTTTGCTGTTTTTGGTGTGTGTGTGTGTGTGTGTGTAGCAGGGGTGGGTTCCTCCCGGTTCGCACCGGTTCTTGCGAACCTGTTCATCAGTGAACCCGGAAGTAATTAACTTCCGGGTTCCTAGCTCCTAGCCCCTGTCGCTGGGTGCCTGCGGGGTTTTTATTTTAAAAAAACGCCTCTCCGGATGATCTTGAAATCCTGCAAGGTTGCTTTGGAAGGGGACAGATAGGCAGATTCCCCCTGCCCCCCTCCCTGGGTGCCTGCAGCCTTAAAGCAAGCGTTTGCACAATAAAGAAAATCTCACTAGCGAGATAAGTTCTTAATTGCTTTTACTGTTAAGTTTCGGAAGCTTCCAAGGCTACAGGCAATCAGGAATGGGGTGGGGGAATTCCTCACAGGTTTTCAAGATCGTCTGCAGAGGCGTTTTTAAAAAGAAAACGGTCTTCTTGGGAGGGGGAATGGGCTACACTCAGAGGAGCCAGCGCTTGGGGCACCCTGAAACAACGCATCCCCGCCACCTCGTTCTACTCAGCAAGCGGGGACATCCCGTCTGTGCCCACTTCTGCTGCCACCACCTCCGCTCCCAAACGCAACTGTCAGCTGCGAGCCAAGGTGGCGCAGTGGTTAAAAGCAGCACTGCAGGCTACTGCTAGATCAGCAGGTCAGCGGTTCAAATCTCACCGGCTCAGGGTTGACTCAGCCTTCCATCCTTCCGAGGTGGGTAAAATGAGGACCCAGATTGTTGGGGGCAATATGCTGACTCTCTGTAAACCGCTTAGAGAGGCCTGAAAGGCCTATGAAGCGGTATATAAGTCTACTGCTATTGCTATTGCTATTGCTTGCAGTCATTTACTGCTGCAGATAGATTGTGCCTGTAGCAGGAAGCTCTTCGCCCTGTGAGAGCTCCTCTTTGGTAACATCATCAGTGCTAGAAGGGAGTGGGGTTGGGGGGGGAGGAGAAAGTTAGGACAAAAAAGAAAAAGATAAGGAGGGAGAGGACTGTGGGGTCCTTTGGTGTTCTCTGAACGTGGTGGTTTTTAATTAGTTTAGGGAATTTTTATTTATTTATTGTTTATAGAATGTTTATTACAAGAAATGTTATTCCTTTTTGCAAATGTTTTATTTGTGATGCAATATGTTGCTTTTAAGTGTTTAGACCAGGTTTATGTGTCTCAAAGTGGCTGCTTTTCTATGGGCAGGCCAGGTTTGTTGCAAGGCAGTGTGTTTCACCCTCGTTTAGGTAATTCTGAGGTGGTTGATGGTTCTGTGAGTGCCTGTCCTTTATAATTTTCCACATTGCCTTGATGGTTTTTATTCCAGTGACTTTGTCTTTCCTGTTCTTAGGCTTAGGAAAAAAAACTGGTTTCATTGGCAGTCTTTTTTGGGGGGGGGATTTTTATTTTTTTGGTGTTTTCCTAGCACTGTCATAGTTTGTGGGTGTGGGTGGGTGTGTAATGTCCCACAGTTATCTATGCATTAATAATGATCTAGTAATATTAATAATATCTAGTAATTAGTAATATCTAGTAATAACATCGTCTTGGCCACATGGGTGGCAGGCCACTCCCATCCGGACACATGGGTGGCAAGCCACTCCCATCCGGTCACATGGGCAGCAAGCCACTCCCACAAAGGAGGCCACGCCCACAGAGTAGGTTTGAACAATTTTTGAAACCCACCCCTGGTGTGTAGGGTGTTAACAAACATGCAGACTTCCAAAACTGAAAAGCAATTAAGATTTAGGACAAGCGTACCTTACGCATCTCTTCCACAAATTAAGGCGAATACATGTGTCCCAGGATAATGCTGCAGGATGCAATCTGAGTTGATCACCAGGACCAGAGGTTTTGTCTTCTAAGCTTTTGGACTAGTGCTGGAGTCCATCTTCGTGGAATTTCTCTCTAGCTAGGAAACAGATGAAGAAAGAGTATGAGAGGATGATCCAAAAGAAATTCAAGGTAGCACTATTATCTCAGCAATGGTTTGTTGGAATTAGGCAGACGTGTATTAACAAATATGCAGACTTTCAAAAGAGAAAAGCAATGGATTTAGAACAAGTTTGTATACCACAAGTGCTTCTTTCTTTATTTTTGTCACATTCTCTTCACTTCATGTCGTTTTGATAACATTGGAATATATTTATTTGCATGGGGTACATTTTAAAGTCAGTGGGACCTTATTAAAAAAGGAAATTGTACCATCAGTGGAAGAGGGAGCATCCGAAAGCTTTCTAGTGCTCAGGGAGATGTGCTGTGAAACAGCAAGGAAGAACAAAACTAGTCACAACAGTTCATAGCACTTACAGAGTTACACTAGTAGTAAAGAAAATCAAGGAACAGAAAGTCAAGGAAATGTTGAGCTCAATTATGATCGTAAGTCAAAGACTAATTGCATTGACGGTGAAGATATTGAAGCGGTGAATAGCTTCTGCCTTTTAGGGACCAACCATCAACAATTAAAAAAACACAGCAATCAAGAAACATGCTGTAATGCAGGGGTGTCAAACTCAGTGTCATATTGATGGCCGCATCAGAGCTGTGGTTGACCTCTGGGGGCTGGGTGGGTATGGCTCACTGGGTGGACATGGCCAGTTTGGCACCACTCACTGGGCGTGGCCGACTGGGTAGGTGTGGCCATCTTGACATTGCATTGGGTAGATCAGGCCGAAGGGACGCGGGTTGGCTGCATTTTCCAGGACAGCCCCATGTGCCAAATCTGACCACATCGCAGGCCAAATCCAGCCTGCGGGCCTTGTGTTTGACACCCCTGCCATAACGGATGAGCACGTGGAAGAGGAGCAGCAAAGACCTTGGAAGAGATGTGTCTGTACCTACAAAGTTCAGGATTGTGTATTTATTTTCATTTGATGCCTAATTTCCATTGACCTCACACGGGCCTCTAAAGGACTGGATGTGGCCCAGGAAGGAGGGGTTAAAATGGCCAAGTCTATTGTTGAACCTGGTCTGCAAAGCTAGTTGCATGTCTCCTTTCACTCTAATAATGATGCTTGCTCTGCCTGCAGGAACAGAAGGCTTTATTCAAAGAGGATTTCTTGGAGGTGGAGAAGCAACTGAGGAAGGAAATCCAGCAGCTCAAAACCCAAATCGAAGCACAAAGTTGGAGCAATGCTTTTGTCCCACATATAAAGGCAATCGAGAGTGCTACAGCACTTTTTAAAAGGTTTAATCCTTTCTAATCCAGAACTTCTGCATGGATTTTTAAAAAAGATGTCCCCACTTTAAGAGTTGTATAACCTTTCAGGGGTCAGGTTTTTTTTTTTTTTAAGAAGTGAGAAACTCAAAGTAGTCTGGCAGAAGAAAAACAAGATAATTAGGATAATAAATAGCATTTTCTAAATCGATTTTCTAATCCAGATAATTTTATTTCAAGTGAAATTTCTCTCCCAGGAAGTGCCTCTACTTCCTAGAAAGGACCTGGCTGCGCTCATGATACAGTTATTTTAGATTCATTACGTAGATTTAAACTCATGGTGTGCAAAATCATTCTTGGACCTTAAGGATTTCTTTAAGAAGCCTGAGATTTGATTTCAAAGCGTCATGAAAGGTTTCATAAATTGAATTCAGGCTTCATGTTAATCTCCTCCTATGATCTTGATCAAATCAAGATCATGTGATGTGTTAATACCACTTTATAATGCCCTGGTAAGGCCACACTTGGAATATTGCATCCAGTTTTGGTCGCCACAGTGTAAAAAAAGGTGTTGGGAGTGCAGAGAAGAGCAACAAAGAGGATCAGAGGAGTGGAGGCTAAAACATACAAAGAACAGCTCCTTGAATTGGGTATGTGTCAACTCTGAAGCTGGCCTGGCTGAAGCCATGTTGGAGCTTCAGTGCACTGTCACACTGGAGCTGCAGGTTAGGAAGGAGGGATTAGAGATAGCTTGGGTTTTTGTATCCATAATAAAATACAATGCTTTGCTTAGTACGGGTCTATTACTTGGAACTCTGACAATATGTCTACTTGAACGTAAAGAAGGAGTAGAACAGGAGTGGGTTCCGGCAGGCACTACTGCCGGTTTGCTCATGTCCATGCTGCATGTGCGCATGCATGCGCAGTGCAATTATAATTGTTCTGAACATGCGCAGAACTGAAAAACAAGATGGCACCACCGTAGGCATTCCTGGAGAATTGGTCACTGGTGCCAGCAACCCAGGCCGCCAAAGTACTACCGGTTCGGCCAAACCAGTCCAAAACGGTAGGTAGGAACCCACCACTGGAGTAGAAGTGACGTGATAGCAGTGTTCCAATATCTCAGGGGTTGCCACAAAGAAGAGGGGTTGACTATTCTCCAAAGCACCTGAAGGCAGGACAAGAAACAATGGATGGAAACTAATGAAGGAGAGAAGCAACCTAGAACTAAGGTGACAATAGCTGACAGTTAGAACAATTAATCAGTGGAACAACTTGCCTCCAGAAGTTGTAAATGCTCCAACACTGGAAGAGTGTTTTAAGAAGAGGTTGCACAACATTTGTCTGAATTGGTATAGGGTTTCCTGCTTGGGCAGGAGGCTGGGCTAGAAGACCTTCAAAGTCCCTTCCAACTCTACTGTTCTGTTATCCTGCTTCTTTGTTTTAATCTCCATGCTTTTAGTCATGTTTGGAGGGGTTTACATATGACAGGAAGCCCAAATTAAGCCAATCCCTTAAGTCAGTGTTTTTCAACCTTTTTTGTGCAAAGGCACACTTTTTTCATGAAAAAAATCACGAGGCACACCACCATTAGAAAATGTTAAAAATTTTTAACTCTGTGCCTATATTGACTATATATAAGGTGTTTTTCCCATGGCACACCTTACACTATGTCACGGCACACTAGTGTGCCGCGGCACAATGGTTGAAAAACACTGCCTTAAGTGCTAGTAGACCAGTTCTTTCAACATAGACCAAACTTAGGTTATACATCAGAATGCCCTTCCCATAATTTATTTTACTTTCCCTGACAATATTGATCCGTGTTTTTCAACCTTGGCAACTTTAAGATATGCCAGAATTTCCCAGGCATCGATTTTTAAACATTTTCTTTAATCACAATCCTATTGTTCCATCTGTTGAGTGAGAAGCCTATTTACACTAGTTCACAATGGATGAATGGCTGCAAAAGTTGATGGAGTTAGCAGAGATGGCTAAACTGACTGTTTTGGTCAAAGAAAAAAATACAAATACTTTTATGTCTACTTGGAAACCGCTTCTGGACTTTGTGCTTGAGATGGGGGAAAAAATGAAACTTTGATTTTGGGTTTTGCCAATTAGATCGATTTGTAGTTATAGAAATAGCTAGTTTATTCTATTATGTAAAGATAAAAAGTTGAGATTTGATGTTAATTCCTTATTCTACGGTAGGAAAGGAAGTCAATGCCTTTTTCCTTTTTCCCCTTGCTTTCCCCCACTTTTTTCTTCCCTTTTCCTTTCCCTAACTTTTGTATTTTCTTTGTATGCTATACTATAAACGAATAAAAGATTATTAAAAAAGAAACAGTGTCCATGTTGGTTAAACCATAAACTGACCCAGTCAAACGCCTGATTTGTTGTTCCCTGGTGTGATGTAGCCAATTATCACACAAAGGAGGAAACTTCAACCTGTTCATTCTGTACATGGCAAAGAGCTTCCTCTTGGAATTAAATCAGAAAACAAGAGAGCCCCAATTGGCATAGCTTTAAACACTTGGAAAACCAAGGAACGTGATCATTAGCAAGCAAGTGGCAACAAGCAATAAAGTTTTCATATTGAGGGTGACCATCCCAGAAGTGGGTTCAATATTAAAATATTACAGCCCGTGCCTTCTACAGTGTGAAGTCCACATTAGTTGGTTTCCTTAGTTTTTAAATTCCTGCTCTGCATTATGGATCAGGGTAGAAGGAAAACGCTCATTTCAAAAGTGATTCAGTTATTTATCAAAGAAAGCCAGGCTTTTTTCAGGCTTCTGCATGGATTTTTTTTTTTTAAAGATCCCCTCTTTATTCTCCTAAAGATAATTAGGACAAAGTCCCAGAGATTTGCAATAAACTCACAAATCATCTTGGGTTGGGTTGCCCAAGAATCATTTAGAATATAGATAAGAGATAGAACATGCTCAGATAATGATCCAGCCCCAGATCCCCCCCAAGAGATTTATGTTTTCTGGCCATAACTCTGAATCAAGTTGTTCCTTTTAAGCAGAGGTGGGAAATCTCCAGATTTGGGGGGTGGGGGTCACCAAAATGTAGCGGTTCATTTCTTGGAGGCTGGGTGGGGGATATTATATTTATAATGAATAAATATTGATATTGAGAGAGTGGAATTTGCTGATTTATAAAAGCCATGTTTACACTAGGGTTTGGCAAGCACGTATTGGCGCAATGCCTTAAATTATTGAGTCTGTGCCTACAATGAACAATGATGGCTGAAGATGTCTGCCTGATTGTCCAACAATCTGCATTATTTTTCTCTATGCAGTGTTGGCAAAGTTGGTTGAGACCTATGTGGCTACTATCTCTAGTGGGAACGTTTCTTGCCTGGGGAACATGTACTATTATTTTCACAATCTACGAACTAAATTTCTCCTTATTCATCACTATGTGTGTCTTTTACTCTTTCTTTTCTATTTCATGTAAGAATTTCACTTTTTAAAAACTTGGAATATTAAAAGATACAAAAAGAACAAAGAGAATTGCAACAACAAAGGGAGAGAGAACACTGCTACTCAAAGACTGGAAACGTGTATTGAAAACAAAATACTTTTACTTTCACTACTGTTTATAGAAAGTGATAAGAAGTAAAGCTCCATTTGTTTATACAAATGTTCCCTTGAAGAATATCCTTAACCAGAGATCTCATGGTGAACCTAGGTGTAACCTTGTACAAGTCTTCCAAGTCAGAGCAGCAGTGTTTTAACAGCTGGAAACAATGGCTTATTTCCAACAACAGCTTATAAGAGATAATGTTTGCAATACAGAAATTATCAAATACATTTGAGAAAATGTTTAAAAAAATAAAGCACCTAACAACAAATATATTATTAACTTTGAGGGAGTGGCGTTTGCTCCTTGTTTATGAGAAATTGGTTGCTTTCCTGGAATCGGAGTGGCTGACCAACTTGGCTTTGAGTTTTGGCTGCTGCTGCTTTATAAAAGTCATGTTTATAGGGTTTGGCCCTCCACCTATCAATTCCTCAAGGATCTGGGATAAGCAGATGTGCATGTTTGACTATGTTAAAAGTATCATCTTGGGCTGTAAGCTGGTCCCAGTAAAACTGCCATTTGCAATTGACTGATGGGGATTGTGTCAGTGCTGATGGGGTTCAAACGGTGCTCCAGTTGTTTTGGGTTTGCACCCCTGGCACCTATTGCTATTAGTTACATCATTGCTTTCTTTTACCACAGTTGTTCTATCTCTATTTACAAGTCTTGGTATTTTGTAATTTTCTCCAGTGCTTTCTTTCCTATTCTGCTGTCTCCAGGTACTCTCGCATCCACTATCCAATTTTTTTCTTTCTTATCAACATTGTTGGGTCTGGAAGATTTGCATGTAGCATGCTTCATTCTGTTGGATGAAGTATCCTCCAGAAAGCCGTGCAGGTGGGAAAGTATGGCAGTGACCATCCATCCCGACTGGCAGGCATGTCCCAAAGGTGCTTTTTCAAAAGGCAACTGGACTTTCTTGGTTTTTTTCCTCAAAGATGGTTTGCTTCTCATCTGAAGGGTAGCCCCGTGTAGGGTGCATTGCAGGTTTTGCGGCTTTGATCTGCCTGCTTCTTCACTTGCCTGGCACTGTTCCCTCTAAGGTGCGCGGCTGCGCGGCGCGCACATGGCAAGAAAACCCCATGCAGCAGTTTCTATCTGCCGCCCAGAGATTTCTGTAAAGCAAACGTGGGGAAGTCCTTTGCAGGAGGCTAGAACTGGCCGCCTGCAAAGGACCTCCCCAGACTTGTTTTGAAGAGAACGACTCTTTTTTAAAAAAAGGTTTTATTTCTTTTAAAACACAAATATTTCATCGTTCGTCAATCATTAAAACATCAAAGTACAATTTTTTTTGTGTGTGTGCCCCTCCCTCCCTCCACTCCCTGCCCCCCTCCCCCCCCGACTTCCCAGAACCCGTACACGGTATGGATTTTTAACAAACACAGTCTAAAATCTATTGAAAAAAAAAAGAAATAAAGAAATTAATGACATTCTGCATTGACCTTAGCTGCTTCTTGCTGAACTAACTTTAAACAATTTAAATCATTTCTGATCTTAACCATAGGCTAACTGGAATTTCTTGGTCCCGTATTTATTTTGTATATAGTCAATCCATTTTTTCCAGTCTCGTTTATAGCTCTCATTTGAGTTATCTTTAAGATATGCTGATATTTTAGCCATCTTGGCTAAGTTTGTAACTTTCAATGTCCATTCTTGGATTGTAGGCAAGTCTTCCTTCTTCCAGTATTGCGCCATCAACAGTCTTGCTGCCATTATTAGGTGCAGAATCAAGTTAGTCTCTACCACTGTAAAGTCAGTACATATATCTAGTAAAAATAACTGAGGAGTAAACTTTATCCTTCTTTTAAAGATATTTTGCATAACCCACCATATTTTTATCCAGAATGCCTTAACCTTTTGGCAGATCCACTATATATGATAATATGTAGCATCGAGAGAACCACACCTCCAACATTTAGGCTGTACATTTGGATACATAGAAGCCAACTTTTTAGGATCTAAATGCCATCTATAGAACATCTTGTAAAAATTTTCTCTCAGATTTTGAGCTTGTGTAAATTTTACATTTCTTACCCAGATTCTTTCCCATGTATCCAACATTATTGGTTCTTCAATATTTTGAGCCCATTTTATCATACAATCTTTAACTAATTCTGTTTACAAATCCATCTGTATTAATACATTATATATCCTCTTTATATGCATTAAGCTTTGATCTCTTATTTGTTTAAACAAATTATCCTCAACTTGGGTAAAACCAATTTTTTGATCTATTTTCCACCTAGCCTGTAATTGCCCATACTGGAACCATGTTTGAACTACCTTTTCCTCTTTTAATACCTCTAAAGATTTTAATTGTAATACCCCCCTTTCCGAGGTAAGAAGCTGTCTGAGTGTAATTCTGTCCTGTTTTTGTGCTATATTCATATTTTCAATTGCGTGTCTAGGAATTGCCCACATGGGTATCTTGTCATTTAATTTATATTGGTATTTTTTCCAGACCCGCAGTAAAGCATTTCTTAAAATATGACTTTTAAAATTCTTATCCAATTTTTTGTTGAATAACAGGTAAGCATGCCAACCATATACCAGATCGTGTCCCTCAATATTCAATATTCTATCATTGGTTAAATGAGTCCAATCACTAATTACAAATAATGCCACTGCATCATAATATAGTTTTAAATTAGGTAGTTTCAAACCTCCTCTCTCACGTACATCTTGCATTATTTTCATCTTATTTTATTCAACAATACTTCCAAAGTTATAATAAACAATAATGGGGACAAAGGACAGCCCTGTCTTGTACCTTTTCCAATTTGAAAAGAGTCTGTTAAACTTCCATTGACTATGATTTGTGCTGTTTGCTGTTGGTATATTGCTTTAATTGACTGTAAAAAATTATCTCCTATCTGCATTTTTTGCAATATCTTCAACAGAAATTGCCAGTTAACTTGATCAAAGGCCTTCTCAGCATCCAAAAATATAAACGCAGCAGAGATCTGGTTGTTCTTTCCCAAATATTCTAATGCATTAATAATTAATCTGACATTACTTTTCATCTGTCTCCCCTGTATAAAACCTGTTTGGTCCGTGTGTATCAATTGTTGAATAACCAACATTAACCTATTTGCTAATATTTTAGTAAAAATTTTGTAATCTACATTCAGTAATGAAATAGGTCTATAATTTTTGGGTTGAGTAATATCTTGATCTTCTTTGGGTATCAAAGATATAAACACTGTCTTCCAAGATGGAGGCACTTTACCTTCCATTTGAATCATATTAAATAATTCTCTAAGAGGTTCTACCATTTCTAACTGTAAGTTTTTATAGTAAACCGCTGTCAAGCCATCTGTACCTGGTGCTTTCCCTGACTTTAATTGCTTAATTACCTGCAAGATTTCCCCCGAGGTTATTGGTTGATTCAATTTTTGCCTGTGCTCTTCTCTAACTGAAGGTATTTTCTCTTTATCTAAATATTTGTCTATATCTAAACCATTAATTTTATCCCCTTTATACAGTTCTGTAAAAAATTCCCGAAAGGCCTTTTGAATCTCTTCCTGTTGAAACACCTCCTTCCCTCTGTAAATCAGTTTAGATATATTTCGAGTTTTCCTTTTTTTTCTAATCTGATAAGCTAACCATCTGCCAGGTTTGTTTGCATTACAAAAAGTATTGTGTTTTGCATATAATAAATTAGTGGCTACCTGGTCAGAGATCAACATGTCAAATTGAGATTTTAATATGTTAATAGCTTCCTTAACCTTTGTATCGCCTGGGTTCATTGTTAACTCCAACTCTTTTCTCTTAATTTCCTCTTCCAGTTCTGTTCATTTTAACTCTTGTTTATTTCTATGTGTTTTATTTATATTCATCAGCACTCCTCTCATATACGCTTTGCTTGCATCCCATACGAATTCCATAGATGTACCCTTATTCATATTCAAAACAAAATATTCAGATAGTAATTTTTTACAATCATTAATATACTTTTCATATCTAAATAAGTTTTCATTCAATCTCCAAGACCTTCTTGCCTGCACTACCCTTCCCAACTCCATCCAAACTGGGTTATGGTCCGAAAGGACCCTAGCCACAATCTTTGTCTTCTTGACCCTAGAAATTAAATCATTAGTGGTTAGTATAAAATCAATCCTTGAAAGGGATTGATGCCTGTCCAAGAAGAAAGTGAAGTCATATTCCTCTGCATTTCTTTCTCGCCAAATATCTCTCAAT
Organism: Thamnophis sirtalis; assembly: GCF_051295495.1. Taxonomy (NCBI): domain Eukaryota; kingdom Metazoa; phylum Chordata; class Lepidosauria; order Squamata; family Natricidae; genus Thamnophis; species Thamnophis sirtalis. The sequence continues at coordinate 6,127,364 of NW_028261393.1, forward strand.
TCAAAGTCATCCATGATGTCAAAGAAAGGTTTGGGTAACTTTGCTCGCATCTTGGTATTTAGGCGGGAAGTCTTCTTATCTCTCTTAGTGTCTATCACTCCATTCCAATCACCCAATAGTATACAGGAACTATAGTCCCACTGTACTAATTTAGCATGAAGATTTCTATAGAATCTATCTTGCTGTTGATTGGGAGCATAAATTCCCAAAAGTAATGTCTTTTTCCCTTCTACGATTAGGCCTAAAGCAATATATCTTCCGAAGGGATCTGCTTCTATTAATTCAGCTTTCATATCTTTTCTTAAGTATACAACTATACCATTCTTCTTTTCCATAGTAGAAGCTACAAAATGTTGACCAAGTTTTGAGTTAATCAAATATTTTTGATCAGTTGACTTGATATGAGTTTCTTGCAAACAAATTACATCATTCTTAAACTGTTTGAGATAATGAAATATTTTCTTTCTCTTCTGTGGAGAATTCAGTCCATTGACATTCCATGTTAAAATCTTAGTTGTCATCTTTGGTTGGCTGAAGCATTTTTAGAGCTTCCTGCATGGCCTGTTTAACCTTAGGCCTAGCTCCTCCCACTGCTTCCAGACTTGTTATTGTAGTTCCTTGATCAATGGCCGGTGATTGTTGATACTGTTGCTTTTTAGCTTGTTTCTCCATTTGTCTAGTAATCATGCGGCTAGGTCTTTGTTCCATGACACCATGCGCTTCTAGAAGAGAGAGATGCTCCATCTTGTCTGGTGGTTGTGTAGTTTGCTGTCTATCCTGTCCTTCTTGTGGTCTTTCTCCAGGTCCAGATAGTGCAGGGTATCCGGCCTTCAATATATTATAATAAAAATCTCGGGCTTTCCATACAGAGTTGAGGTGATATCTTTGCCTATGAAATGTAAATATAATGCCAAATGGTGCATCCCATCTATACTGTATCTGACGATTTCTGAGTTCTTCGACCAAAAAAGCGTAGTCTCTCCTGGCTCTTAACATTTGAGGTGGTATCTCTTTCAAAGCAATCAGGTCTTGACTGCCAATTTGAAGCTTAGTGTTATAAGACACTTGTAGTACCATATTTCTAAGCTCTCTTGTAGTAAAATATATAACGATGTCTCGAGGGAGCTGCTTCTGCTTTGCCAGCCAAGAATTAACGCGATAAGCGTTGTCAATTTGCCAGTCAAGGTTGGTCCCTGGTCTTCCCATCAGGCGGTCAAAAGCTTCTGATAGGATCTGTTTCAGGTTCTCCTGTTTCTCCTCACACAGCCCCCTTACTCTTAATGCAAACTCCATTTGTCGATACTGTATCATAATAATTTCTTTTTCAGCATTTTCCACTTTTTGTTCCACCACCTCTGTTTTCAATGTCAAGTTGGTATTGGCATCATTAAGATCCTCTAGAGTATCTTCCATTCCAGAAACATGTTCTGTCAATACAGTTACAAGTCTCAGCATTTCATCTCTAATTTTAACAACCCTAGCGTCGATTTTCTCATACAACTCCTGTTTAAGTCCTTTTATTTAACTTTTGATTTCTTCTTTCATTTCTTATATTTCCTCTTTTCTCTCCTGCTTTATCACCTCTCTATTATCTCTAAGCTTATCTTCCATTTTAATTGTCTGTGCATTAAGAGCCTCGCTTAGTTTGCTCAGGAAAAATTCTTTCATTAACACATCCCCAGCAGGGGGCGTAGGAAGCGGAGGCTGCAGCCTTGTGCTGGGCACTGGGGATGTGCCCCTGGGAATAGAGGGTGATGACTTCAAATTAATATTTAATTTTGAAGTCATTTCAAAATATATCTTCCTGCAATTAATAAAACTCTGTTGCCTGAATATGCAGCTTTAAGCAGCTTTAAGTGAATAAGCTGAATTTCTCCTTTTACTTTGAAATTTAAGGCTTGGCAAAACTTTCAGTGAGTAAACATTGTAACAAGACAGTTCATCAGATTCATCACCATTTAAGTTCCAGATAAGCAAGATTAATGAGGGAGTGAAAGTCTTGTAAAAATGAAACTAATTAAAAAGCTTCTGCTGGCCGATTGTAAAACAAATGATAAGCATGCTCCTTTGAAGTTTTGAGTTCTTGTAACAATTAACAAAAAGTATTCATTATTACTGGAGAAATCAGCCTGCTCAGCACCATTTTAAAAGCCTCTAAGTAAATAGATTTTCAGAGAAGAAAAAGAAAAGAAGCTAAAATCTTGATAAACAATTATTGTCCACGCAATACGGATCCAACTCATGATAAGATTAAATCAATCAAAACTTTGAACTGAGTGGGGGAGACCTACTTTGTTCTGCACAAGGCAGTTTGAAGTTCCCAGCACGGACAGCCATTCTGCTTTGGGCTAGCCCCCCTCTCCCTGCAAGCACAAAAGCTGCAAAAATCGAAGAGCATTTGCCAGCAAAACAATTTCTTCTTTCCTTCTTGCCTGAAGGGTAAGAAAACCTGTTAAGACATCAGATGGAAGATCCTCTAAACAGGTACATAGCCAGGAATTCGGAGGCAGCTGTTTTTTTGCTGCCACCACCAGCAGGCTCCACCCAGGAAGCTCAAGAGCATGGCTCTTCAAGTCCATGTTCGGGGGATCCCTTGGAGAGGGGATTCCTTCCTGCGAGACCCCATCCAGAAAATGCGGGGAGCGGCAGCGGAGACCTGGGGCTGCTTCTGCTGCGACCGTTGGACTATGGGGCTGGGAAGAGGGTGCGAAGAGCGGCGGTGCTGGCGGTGGCTGGCGGTAGCAGGCTGGTTGGCTGCCTTTCCACCGCCGCCCCCTCTGTGCGGCGGCTTTCGACCTGCTCCCCCCTCAATCCGCCGCACCCCTAACTTGAACCTGGTCCGCAGAGGGGTGAGCGGGCGTGGGGGGGGGGGCCTCCGGCACCTGCGTTCCGGTGCAGCCCAGCGGACGGGGCACTGCCCAAGGGGGCGTGTGAGGACAGGAGAGGCGGGGCGCCCTGCCCTGGTGGCTTTTACTTTCTGGGGCCAGGAGGAAGGTATCCAGAGTCAGTCCGCCTCTGAAGATGGGGTTTTATTTGCAACCGGGCATTCAAAGATTCTCCGATAAAGGAGGATTTAAGAATTGATACTTTAAAACGCAAGTTCTTCTCACGCTCCACTAATCTATCAAGAAGGGAAGAAGGGGGAATCAGATGCTTCCCCCTTCACTAAAGAGGCAAAGGTTTCCAATTGTCCGGCATCCTTCGTGGCAAACATTTTTTTTTTTCATTTTCTTGAGGAAGTTTGACTCCGGCGGTTTCTGTAGTGTTTACTGGTAGGCTTTTCATTTTAGGGAGGGATTTGGTCCTACATCAAGATACATTTCTGAAGATGTTATCAGTACCTCCTTTCTTATTTTTATTTTTATTTGCTTGTTTGTAAAGTAAATACCTTACCGGTTGCAAGTAGTATGAGGTCACCATTGGGTTTCTGGACTAGAAGATCCCATTGATCTCTCCAAGTGGGTGTCCTGTGCTTTCATTGGGAGTGTCACAACTTCATGCACTGTTCCTGTCTGGGGCTGCATCAGAATGAGGCTCTCCGGCTCAGTGTCAGGGAGGCTCTCCTGGCAGCAGGCGAGGGGGGCATCCAAAAGAGAAGATTGGAGTGGAAGTTGTCTAATATGTCTAAGAGTTGCCTTGGATGAGATAGATGTGTGGCTATATAAATTTGATTAATGAATATAAACTTTATTGCTCTTACTGATTAGGAGGTATATCTGCTTGAACATGTATGTTTATACATACTTACACACATACAAATATTAAAGTCTGTTGTGGGCACATATTTAATGGAATGGCGAAGATTGGTTTATACGGAAGAATTACAAAGTGAAGTAATGGACATTACATAATCTATTGTATGTGTTTATGTCTTTTTTTCCTATTTACTTGTTTAAGCTTTATTCTAGAAAAAAAAATTCTCTTTATTTTCAAGATATTTTTAAATCCTTTGGGGCAAATAGAGAAATGTAGGTATAGTAGTGAACATGGCTGACTTCAGAGAATACAGCTTGATATTTTAATTACAGGAAGTTTAAAGCCAACCTGTTTGTTGGCTTTAATTGAAATATTTTCTATATTGGCTTCAAGTTTGGTCCAGTAAATTTATTTTTATAAGTGGAACTAAAATGAGCAGGCATGATTAACATTAAGTAGATAATACAGAGTTTAAAAGACATTTTGGTTAAAAATTTAAACCTTTAACTTCTTCAGGAAAAATTTCAGATTCCAACTGTTTATCAAGCAACAGTAAGAAATCATTCTCCTATATCTGCTGCCTCCTCCTCCTCCTCCAACAGCGCTGCCGGAGCCGGATTTCTGCCCAATGCTGCGGGGGGCCCAGCGGGAGCTTTGGCGGCTTCACCTCAGCCGCAGCGCTGGGCAGCAAATGTGTTGGTGCTGTTGGAGGAGGAGGAGGCGGCAGCAATAGCACCTGAGGACAGGACAAGAAGCAATGGAAACTTGTCAGAAGGAGACTCAAGCTGGAAATAAGGAGAAATCTGACAGTAAGAACAATTAAAACCAATGGAATCTTAATTCATTTGCTACAGGTTTTCAAAAGACTGGACGGCCATTTGTCTCAGATGATAGCCAGTTTTTATGGTTGCTCAAATGTCTTTTACCCCTTAAAACTGGGAGTTATACAAGGGTGCCATTTCCCAATGAAAAAGCTTATCACAAATATTTCATGTTGCAATATAAGAAAAAGAACAAGAACCCTCAAATGATAAGGAGTGGAAAATTCCGAGAAGTTAAAAAAAGCTGGAAGAAGAACTATAAATATGCATTGATTAAATGCAGTTGGTTTTTGGCTGTATGCATGTAGGTGGCCTCCCATGATCAAACAGAACTTCACCACAATTTGAAATGACAGATGCTCTTTCTTCAATTTAACTAGAACAGTGTTTCTTCACGGCAATCAGACTTTAAGATGTATGGATGTCAACTCCCAGAATTCCCCAGCCAACATTGATGACGATGGAAATTTGGGAGCTGAAGTCCACACATCTTAAAGCCACCAAGTCTGAGAAACACTGAAGTAGAGGATAATTAATTCTTAGAACAGAACAGAACATAGAAAGAGGCAGTTGATGACATTCCTTGCCATCCTGTCAATCTAAGGTCGATTAACCTTTATCATGAAATAAAAATGCAAAAAGAAGCAGAAGGTTTAAAAAGTTAAAGGAGATAAGTGCAAAGAGAAAGTGACTTCCAATTTTTTTCAGTGCAGTGAAATACAAATAAAATATATTTTGCTTCACGTTTCGAGAAATATCAAACCATTTCTATAACAACAAATGCACTCATCATCAACATTTAAAAGCAAAGTTTCATTGTTTTTCCAGTTTGAGCACAGAGTCCAGAAGCATTTTCCAGGTAGAAACAAAATGAGAAAAGTTCTTCTCTTTAATTAAAACCATTTTGCCATTTCCGTCAATTCCATATTTTCTGTATTCTTATAAATTCAGAAAATACTGGAATATAAGGTATCAGAACAGAGGACCCACGAGTTTTCAATATTGCCTATGTAGGCTAGTATCATACAAGATTACCTACCATGAGTTCAGCCTGGAACTGACGTTTATCATCCTTGAAAGCACGAGCCATGAACATCTGGAAGGCTTGTTCCTCACATTTTTTATGTACGTCCAGAAGTTCCTGGAAACTATCAGTGGGTAGGTCCAAGCTTTGCTCCATCAGTTGTGCATAGCAAGCAACAGCTTCCTGCACGGCTGCCGTGTTCTCAATCTCTGCCAAGGCCAAGACTGTGTTCTCCAGGCAGGGAATGTTCCCACTGGAGATAGTATCCACATAGGTCTCAACCAACTTTGCCAACACTGCATACAGAAAAATAATACAGATTGTTGGACAGTCAGCCAGACATCTTCAGCTATCATTGCTCATTGTGGAGCAGACTCAAGAAGTTAAGGCATTTCACCTCAACATGCTTGCCAATCATCTATGGAGCTTCTCAGCCATCCAGGTCATGGTTGTCCCAAAGGTGTTTTTTCAAAAGGCAATTGGACTTTCTTGTTTTTTCACTTCTCATCCAAGAAGCTTCTTCAGTCCTGACTCAACAGCTCTCAAGAAGAGTACCATTGATCAGATGATGGCAAGGAATATAAATCCTTCCATTCCCCATTGTTCAGTTAGAACTGAAGAAACAAAATATCTTCAAGGAAAAACCAAGAAAGTTCAATTGAAAAAGGACCTTTGGGACATGCTTGACGGCTGGGATGGAGGGTTACTGCCATATTATTCCAGCCTGTGTGGCTTTATGGAAGACACTTCATTCAAGAGAATGTGGTATAATGCATGCAGATCTTCCAGCTGTCCCTGGCTTATAATATTAACAATTGTTGATAAGAAAGATTTTTTAAAAGTCTGAATAGTGGATGAGGCAATACCTGGAAGCAGCAGAAGAGAAGAGAAAGAACTGGAAAAGGTAACAAAATACAAAACCTGTAAATAGAAATAGAATGACTATGGCAAAAGAAAGCAAAGATGGAACCAATAGTAATAGGCACCCGGGGTGCAAACTCAAAACTGGAGCACCACGTGAGCATCATCAGCATTGACAAAATCTTCATCAGTCAATTGCAAAAAGGCAGCTTTGCTTGCAACAGCTTACATCCTGTGACAATATCTTTAACGTCATCAAATATGCACATCTGCCTACCCCAGGTTCTCGGGAAAGACTTGATAGGTGTACAAAAATGCCAAATCCAATGTAAACATCTGGCAGAGTACGACCACATGGAGCCTATATTTGTTGCTAAGTGAGACCCCCCCCCATTGAGTGAGTTTTGCTCTATTTTACAACCTTTCTTGCTACAGTTGTTAAGTCAGTAACACAATTGTGAAGTGAATTTGGCTTCCCCGTTGACTTTGCTTATCAGAAGGAGATCACATGACCCCAGGACATTGCAACCGTCATAAATATGAGCCAGTTGCCAAGTGTCTGAATTTTGATCCCCTGACTATGAGAAGGTTGCAAGAGTCATAAGTGTGGGGAAAGGCTTATAAGTCACTTTTTTCAGCAACATTGTAATTTGGAACGGTATTAAATGAATTTTTGTAAGTGGAGGTCTATATGTATACAACAAACATAATAATAATAACAGAGTTAGAAGGACTCACAGTTGCCGGTGACAACGTGTCCGCCTGGTAGAGTCTTTTCTTGGGAGATCGCAAAGATATAAAACAGAATTTCTTTGCTTGTTCCAGAAATTCAGGCTCCAGCTGATTATCCACCATCTTTTCCAGGTAGGGTAAATTCTTACTTTTAGTAGGGCAATCAAAGACGAAGCACTTTCTGGTGGGGAAGAACAGTCGGATGCATTTCCGGGGCAGATTGAACATCTGCTTCTTCTTACTGTTACCTAGAAAGTGACATGTCCATGGTGCAGGTAAATCTGAATTGCATCTGGGCATTTCACTGGGGAACATTCTCATAGCTATTATTTACCGCCATCTAGTTGTTATTCTTACCAATTGCACGGGTCTCCTCTTACTTTGTCCATCTCCTCTTTCTCATAGCTATTATTTAGTGCCATCTAGTGGTTATCCTTACCAACTGCAGGTGTCTCCTCTTACTTTGTCCATCTCCTCTTTCTCATAGCTATTATTTAGTGCCATCTAGTGGTTATCCTTACCAACTGCAGGTGTCTCCTCTTACTTTGGCCATCTCTTATTTTGTCCACCCTTCCCCTCTTACAGAGGCCACAAATATATACAGATGTCCTCGACTTATGACCACAATTGTGCCCTAACTTTCTGTTGCTCAGGGACACATTTAAATGAGTTTTGCCCCATTTTACGACTTTTCTTGCCACATTTGTGAAATGAATCACTGCAATTGTTAAGTTATTAACATGGTTGTTAAATGAATCTGGCTTCCCTATTGATTTTGCTTAACAGAAGCTCACAAAAGGGGGGTCACATGACCCCAGGATGCTACAATCATCCTAAATACATGCTGGTTGCCAAGCATCCAAATTTTGGTCCTATGTCCATGGGTAGGTTGCAATGGTTGTAAGTGTGAAACGGACATAAGTCGCCTTTTTCAGTGATGTTGTAAATTCAAACGGTCACAAAACAAACTACCTATAAAGTGAGTTTTCCTTGTTCTAAAATCTGTGATTTTTGGATAATTTCTATTTATCACACTCTACTGTGATTCATCCAGAAGGATTTTGCGGAAAGGCAATGTACAAATTTAAGGGTGATTTAGTCTTTTAAAGTGTCGACTCAGCCAATGACGTATATGAAAATTGCCATCTGAAACTCCAAGCGGTGCCTTCCGCAATTGCAACCTTGATTTGAATTAATTGAGAAAACGGAGCATTGAAGAAATAATACCGTTGCTTGTTTTCCAACAGGTAATGTGGTTAGGGAACAACTGTGGAAGACAAATCAGTTTTTATTTCAGTGCAATGACTATTGACACTGAAATGGGTTTCCTAAGAAGAACAGATTCCTACTGGGTATTTGTGTTGTCTATTTAGCCTGTTTCAAAGTTCAATTATTTTTATTGTATCATATCAGCTGAGTCTTATTTTGCAATTCTCTGTCACCCAGATGGCTTTTACGCCTAAATTACCATAGTATAACTTATAATTTCCTGGTTTTTATGCTGGTGTCTTCATCTCTATACCAAACTAGCTTGGGCAACTCTTTTTATCTCTTGAGGTCTATTCTGTGCCTCCCTAAAGAAGGAAAATTTAAATGGCTCCTAATTCCTATCCGAACAGCCACGTGGATCTTCACACTGTATCTGTCATCAGTACCTTTTTTTAATTCCAGAGCATGTTCGAGATATTCATCCTCTGTGATGGGCTTCCCATCCCGTTCCAGCTGCAGTGCAAAATCTCACACAGACCAGACAAATGTTGGGAAGAAGCCAACGAATTCAGAAGAATCATCTGTATCTTCAGGACTGGAGGAAGCCTTTGCCTTGATATGTTCAGACAGCTCTGTCACAAAACTGTTGGCCCCGTTTAGGAATCAAGCAACGTACAGTGAATAAAGAAAATAGATAGATTGATTGAAAACATATCTGTGAATAGGAATAGGAATAGGAATAAGAAAGTTTATTTATAGGCCGCCCTTTTCCCTCAGGGGACTCAGGGCGGCTTACAATCCATAGGGGGGGGGAACACAAACAGTAAAACGTATAACAATACATAATTAAAAATAAAACACAACATTCATTCATTCGGGTGGGGATGGATTACAATCTAACCCCAGGCCTGACGGGATAGCCAGATCTTAAGGGCTGTGCGGAAGGCCTGCAGGGTGGTGAGGGTACGGATCTCCACGGGGAGATCGTTCCACAGGGTCGGGGCTACCACCGAGAAGGCTCTCCTCCGCGTAGTCGCCAGTCGACACTGACTGGCGGATGGAATTCGGAGGAGGCCTAATCTGTGTGATCAAATTGGTCGCGAGGAAGTAATTGGCAGGAGGCGGTCTCTCAAGTACCCAGATCCACTACCATGAAGGGCTTTATGGGTGGTAAGTAGCACCTTGAAGCGCACCTGGAGATCAACAGGTAGCCAGCGCAGCTCGCGGAGGATAGGTGTTATGTGGGTGAACCGAGGTGCACCCACAATCGCTCACGCGGCCGCATTCTGGATCAGCTGAAGTCTCCGAATGCTCTTCAAGGGCTGCCCCATGTAGAGCACGTTGCAGTATTCCAGCCTTGAGGTCACAAGGGCATGAGTGACTGTTGTGAGGGCCTCCCGGTTCAGGTAGGGTCGCAACTGGTGCACCAGGCGAACTGGGCAAATGCCCCCCTGGTCACAGCCGACAGGTGTGTCGGCTGGAAAAGCCCAGTTCTGCCTCTATAACAGAGCCAGACATGGTCGATCAAGTAAAGAGAAGCAATCAATTGGTTGGGTCCTAAAAACTACTGATTTGAAATGACAGTTTTCATATTTATATTTATTTGACAACATTATCTTCTTAATTTTTAGTCTAATATGTAGTTATCCCCATTGAAAAGTAATGTGGTTCTAATAATAGCAATAGCAGTAGACTTATATACCGCTTCATAGGCCTTTCAGGCCTCTCTAAGCGGTTTACAGAGAGTCAGCATATTGCCCCCAACAATCTGGGTCCTCATTTTACCCACCTCGGAAGGATGGAAGGCTGAGTCAACCCTGAGCCGGTGAGATTTGAACCGCTGACCTGCTGATCTAGCAGTAGCCTGCAGTGCTGCATTTAACCACTGCGCCACCTTGGCTCAGACCTCACTTATTCATTGCCTCAACCCATTTTCTATGTCTCCACAATACGTTGAAATATAAGCCAGTCAATGTTCAATCTAACCAAGTTTAGCATGCTGGGGAAATGCAGTGGATGAATTTGGAAATTATATTTCCAAATTCTAGGAGCTGAATTCTGGGAGTTGAAGTCCACAAGTCATAAAGGGGCCATAGTTCCCCACTCTTGGCATACAATAGCAATAGCACTTAGACTTATATACTGCTTTACAGTGCTTTCACATCCCTCTCTAAGCGGTTTACAGAGTCAGCATATTGCCCCCAACAATTTGGGTCCTTATTTTATCCACCTCGGAAGGATGGAAGCCTTGAGCCTGGTGAGATTTGAACTGCCAAATTGCAGGCAGTAGAGCAATTCTTGAAAAGGATACTGAAGCTTGTCTAGGGCAGTTTGATCAATGGTCCCCACACTGTTGTAGACCAGGGTGCTGCTCAGCAACACAGCCAAAGCGAAGATCCAGGTATCATTTTGAGAACTACCCTAAAGGGAGACAAGAATACATTGCAATTTTTGTGCTTAAACAATTAATAGAAAAGAATATGGAATACAATAAGAATCTCTTTCTCACATTTGTAGACCAAGAGAAAGCATTCGATAGAGTTGATTGGAAGAGTTGATGGCAAATGTTGACTCATGTTGAATAGAAGTAAGAGAACATATTATTAGATTATGCAAAAGCTTACATATTGACTGCAGAAGTCCAAACAGAACAAACTAAGAAACATCACAACCCTTCACAATAACATCTGGAGTACAACTATCACTACTATTGTTTTATCACATACATTGACAGGATAAGCAAAGAAGCAAAACCCAAGAATGGAAATAATATCAACAAATTTCTCTTTGCAGATGATCAGACATTGATAGCAAGTATAGCTAAGAAATGATAACAACATCTTATAGCCAAGAATGCCAGACAAACCATATGAGAACCAGCAAAGAGAAAACAAGTAATTGCATTCTTTTATACAAAGAAATATACAAAAACAAAATCACCTTTTCCATGTCACCTAACCCCTCAGTATCCAGCAAGACAAGGGTTTGGTTAGGCCTGTCCGGATAGGGAACGCACCACATCCAGATTCCTTTCGATTTTGCTTGGACTGTGGAGCCCAAAGAGAAACCTACAAATAGAAAAAAATGTGATATGGTTCAGATCCCAATCAGTCATCTTGTAATAGGTGAGCTACGGTTAATAATGAGACACAGGTTTTCACCGTGACCCGTCAAAAGCACGGAGGACAAAATCGTGCTCGATGAAAGCGCGCATGTGACGTCATCACAGCGCGACGACAAAAATAAAAAATTGAAATAAAATTAAAATTAAAGCAAGCCGATTCACATAAAGGTAAGGTTTAGGGTTAGGGTTAGGGTTAGGGTTAGGGTTAGGGTTAGGGTTAGGATTAGGGTTAGGGTTAGGTTAAGGGTTAGGGTTAGGTTTAGAGCGTTAGGGTTACGTTTAGCGTTAGGTTAAGGGTTAGCGTTAGGTTTAGCGTTACGTTAACGGTTAGGTTTAGGGTTAGATTTAGGGTTAGGTTAAGGGTTAGGTTTAGGGTTAGGTTTAGGGTTAGGTTTGGGGGGGTTAGGGTAAGGTTTTCGCTTTTTTTTACATTTTTCGATCACAGCGTGATGTTTTCGTTGCGCTGTGATGATGTCAAATGCGCGCTTTCGTCGAGCGCGATTTTGTCCTCCGCGGTTTTGTGGTGGAACCGGTTTTCACAGCCAGTTTTTATGGTTGCTCAAATGTCTTTTACCCCTTAAAACAGGGAGTTATACAAGGGTGCCATTTCCCAATGAAAAAGCTTATCACAAATATTTCATGTTGCAATATAAGAAAAAGAACAAGAACCCTCAAATGATAAGGAGTGGAAAATTCCAAGAAGTTAAAAAAAGCTGGAAGAAGAACTATAAATATGCATTGATTAAAACAGCAATTGAAACCTCCTGCAATGATGTGTGGGAAAGACCTTGGGAGAAGGGCAAGGAGACACTTCCTAGAAAAGGATCAGATAAGAGAAAGCACAGGCTACTAATGGACAGTGGGAGGGGCAAGGGGTTCAGACTCTCTCCAGTTTCCCACCCAGGGATTCACCTTGTGGATATTGACTCATCTCAGACCTTCTTACCTGAATTTTTGCCAGCCAGCTTGTTCATCAGGTAGGACTTACCCGTGCGATACAGTCCCACGATGGACACCACCACTACCGGCTGCCGGATTTCCGAGAGCAACCAAAGGGCCTCCAGAGAAACAAGGAGGCGATTTCTCCTGTTCTCAATCAGGCACACAGGAGCCTCCATCCTGGCTTTGGAGGAGATGCAGCTGCAGAGAAGATGTGGCAGCTGCAAGAACTTTCTTCCCAAAGAAGGACTATAAAAGACCCTTCCCCCAAGTTCAGGGCCTCCAGGTAACATCAAGCCCACCCGAGGTCAGTGAGCACATGGGCTTTGTAATCCCGGATCCCTTGTCAAGCCATCTCTTCCCCCTCCCCCCAGAAGCCATTCAGCTGAAGGGTAGAGGGGTTTTCAGGGCCAAGGCAGACTCTGATGGCAAACCCTGTCCGAAATGAGTGATGGGCCCCAGGTTCCCATGCCCAAAACGGAACCACCTTCCCTGCAGCTTCTCCGGAGAGCCCCACACTGCCTCTGACTGCCCGATGGGTAGAAACTCCCTCTGTTCCCCAACTCCCCGGGACCACCTTCGCAACAGCTTCCCCAAAAGCATTTCTGCCCAGGAGCCCCCCCCCTGCCTCCCCCCCGCCATGGGCAGCAACCGTCTGGCCCCCAAAGGACCCTCCCACCAGCCCTTCATTCCCCCACCCCAATTTCCAGGGGGCGTCCTTATTTCCCGGATCCCCCGCAATTGCTCGGCTAGAAACCAGCAAGGGGGACCCTCGCAGCCCCTCCGGAAGACTCCCGAACAATGTTCCCTCTAATTTTTTTTCAGTGTGATCAGAAAAGTACAGTGTTTGAGGTGGGAGCGGGTTATCCTAAACAAGGTGGCTGGGCGCGACTCAGCAATCAGAGCGGCAATGTATGTATTTTTTGAAGTCCAGATTGCCAGAAGGTAGACTCTGATGCAAGATTTTAACAGCGCTCGGTCTGATTCGGACTTAGTGGATCTCCAGCGGCGCTCTAGGCGTCTCTTTTGGCACTTCATCTCCCGGAGTTCCTAGGTAAACCAAGGTGCCCTCCTGGATCCACTGCCATGGAGAGGCCTCAAAGGCGCAATTCAATCCAGTGCCTCAGTCGCCGCAACATTCCAGGCGGCGACTAAGGATGCAGTTGGATTAAGGGCAAGGGAGTCAGGTATCTCTCCAAGCTCCCTCTGAAATCTCATCGGGTCCATTGCCTGGGGCGGAACCACTTAATGGGTTCCACCTCCCTGCAATGGGTGAGTAATGTGTCCTAAAGTCAAGCCTCAACAGGGAGTGATCTGACCATGACAAGGGTGAGGTCTCTATACCCCTTAATTCCAGATCACGTCTCCACTGCCCCGAGAGAAATGCAAGGTCTAGTGTGTGTCCCGCTCTATGAATAGGGCCCTGAACTACTTGGGTCAAGTCCATGGTTGTCATGGAGGCCATGAACTCCTGTGCCCCATCAGAGTGTTCGCCAAGAGACGGTAGATTAAAGTCCCTCAGCACCATTAGCCTGGGGAACTCCACCGCCAACCCGGCTACTGCCTCTAGCAGCACAGGCAGGGCTGTTGTGACGCAGCTGGGAGTTAGGTACGCCAGAAACAAGCCCACTTGAACCCCTAGGTCCAACTTCAAGAGAAGAGACTCACACCCCACAATCTCTGGGGCAGGGATCCTGCAAGGAACTAAAGACCTTCGGATGACAACTGCAACTCCCCCACCCCTTTTCTTATGTCGTGGTTGGTGGAACACCTGAAACCCTTCTGGTCACATTTCTGAGAGGGGGACTCCTCCCTCTTGGCCCAGCCAGGTTTCAGTTATACATGCCAGGTCTGCCCCCTTGTCTAATATTAAGTCCCGGACGAGGGGAGCCTTGTTTACAACAGACCTGGCATTTAGCAGCAGCAACCTGAGACCAGGGCCCTGGTCTCCTCTGCCAACAGGTCCTTGAGATGAGCCTGAGGGGCCGGAACAAGGAATCGCTGTAATGTAGTGAGTCCTTCTTCCCCGGTAATGGCTAGCCCTACAGCTCCCATCATATCTGCCTCTCCCGGTCGTAACCGGAATGCTCCGACCCTCCCCATCATAGACCACCCTCCTCCCATGGCCTCCATTCTTCCTGGCAGGCCACATACACTATTCACCCTAGGACGGGGGGCGGATCTGGGCCCCCATTGACTTCTGCTTCTGCACTCAGTGGAGGGGGCTCCAGGTCGCACCCATAGTCCTATCATACTCACTAAAAAAACATTCTACTCAGACACACCCCACAATAGTCGTTAAAAATACAGTATAATGATACAAAATTAAATAAATTAATTAAATTAAAAAGTGGGCGCAATCTCTCTCACAATCGTACTATCATACACACAACACACTAATTAAAACACAGTTCTTAAGTCCGTGAAACCGGGGCAGTCAGCGCAAGTCTAAGGCGGCTAGGGCCGGCAATAATTTGGGAGGGAGGAGTTCTTTGTTCTTTTCTCCCACATAGTCTGGAAATGATGTAAAAGGAGTCTGAGGCGGCTGGGAGAGTTGGCACTAGTTGGAGAGAGAAGACACCCCATTCTCCTTGTCCCTGTCCTCTCTCTCCTCTCTCTCTGCAGGGGGGATAGGCAAAAAAAGCCCCCACACCACTCAGAACGCCCAGCGGCAGTGATGTCCAAAAGCCGCGGTAGAAGAAGAAGGAGGGATGGATGGAGGGAGGGGGCGCGTCCAGGACAGCAATGGTGGTGGCAGAAAGACCAGCAGCCCAGTCCCGAGGCACACTGGTACAGAACTCACCAGATCCACGGCTCCACGGGCAACAGGCAGGCACAGCGGCACAAACACAGAGCCCCCCCCCGAAGCTGCAGTTTGGGCCGCGGTGGCCTAAATGGGTGGAACAGCGGTCGTGGTGGCCGGAGTAGGTGGGATGGCAGCAGGGTCGGTGGCTCCCCCAAAGCAGCAGGGCCAGGTCGTGGCGGCCGGAACAGGTGGAATGGCAGTTGCTGCGGCAGGACTGGGTGGAATGGCAGCCGGGCCGACGGCTCACTTGATGGTGGCTCACTCCAGACAACAGGGCTGAGCCGCGGCAGCCGCGGCGGCCAAAGCAGGTGGAATGGTGGTTGCAGTGGCCAGAGCAAACGGGCTGGCAATAGGTATGGCGACCCCCCCGAAACAGCAGGGCCCGGCCACAGTGGTCGGAGTGGTGGGATAGCGGATGCAGTGGCCTGAGCATATGGGATGGGGTCGGGGTTGGCGGCCCCTCCGAAGCTCCCCCAAAGCAGCAGGGACAGGTGGAACGGCAGTCACGGCAGTTGGAGCAGGTGGAATGGCGGCAGGATCAGGGCTCCAAATGTTTCCGTGCTTCAGCCAGGCCTGAAACCTGACTGAAAGGAGTCTAGATAATCTGCTTCATCCAAGGACCGCCGGAGTTGCGAGGCCACCACTTTCTCAACAACCTTCCCAATGAAGGGGAGGTTGGAGACTGGACAGTAGTTGTTCAAACTGGCTGGGTCCAGTGATGGCTTCTTCAGGAGGGGTCTCACCACCGCTACCTTCAATGCCGGTGGGAAGAAACCCTCCCGAAGAGAGGCATTCACCACCGCCTGGATCCAGCCCCGTGTCACCTCCCTGCTGTTCGCGACCAGCCAAGAGGGGCACGGGTCCAGTACACATGTGGAAGCACTCACCGCTCCCATGGCCTTGTCCACTTCATCAGGAGCAACAGGTTGAAAATCAGTCCAGAGGTGTCGTTCAAGACCTTCCCCCGGTTTCTCGGCTGGCTCTGCGCAATTGGCGTCCAGGTCCATCCAAAGCCGAGCAACTTTGTCCATGAGGAACTGGACATATTCCTCTGCTCTACCTTGTAAGGGGTTCCCCATAACCCTCATATTTAAGAGGGAGCGGGTCATCCTAAACAAGGTGGCAGGGCGGGACTCAGCGGACACAATCAGAGCGGCAATGTGGTTGTTCTTGGCTGTCCGTAATGTCGATAGATATGCTCCGGTGCAGGCTTTTAAGAGTGCTTGGTCTGACTCGGATTTACTGGCGCCTCCAGCGGCGCTCTAGGCGTCTCTTTTGGTGCTTCATCTCCCGGAGGTCCTCGGTAAACCAAGGAGCCCTCCTGGATCCACTGCCGTGGATCGGTGGAGAGTCTCAGACGCTACCGAGTTCCAAGTAGTGACTAAGGTCTCCACCGAGCTGCGGGCGAGAGTATCAGGCATAACACCAAGCGCCGTCTGGAAACCCTGGGGATCCATAAGACGCCTGGGGTGGAACCACCTAATCGGTTCCTCCTCCCTACAGCGGGGGATTGCTCTCTGAAAGTCAAGCCTCAATAGGAAGTGGTCCGACCATGACAGGGGCAAGATCTCACTACCCCTCAGACCAAGATCACAACTCCACTGCTCCGAGAGGAATACGAGGTCGAGAGTGTGGCCCGCTGAGTGAGTCGGACCCTGGATTACTTGGGTCAAGTCCATGGCTGTCATGGAAGCCATGAACTCCTATGCTCCATTAGATGGTCAAAGAAAAAAAAATACAAATACTTTTATGTCTACTTGGAAACCGCTTCTGGACTTTGTGCTTGAGATGGGGAAAAATGAAACTTTGATTTTGGGTTTTGCCGATTAGATCGATTTGTAGTTATAGAAATAGCTAGTTTATTCTATTATGTAAAGATAAAAAGTTGAGGTTTGATGTTAATTCCTTATTCTACGGTAGGAAAGGAAGTCAATGCCTTTTTCCTTTTTCCCCTTGCTTTCCCCCACTTTTTTCTTCCCTTTTCCTTTCCCTAACTTTTGTATTTTCTTTGTATGCTATATTATAAACGAATAAAAGATTATTTAAAAAAACAGTTCCCATGTTGGTTAAACCATAAACTGACCCAGTCAAACGCCTGATTTGTTGTTCCCTGGTGTGATGTAGCCAATTATCACACAAAGGAGGAAACCTCAACCTGTTCATTCTGTACATGGCAAAGAGCTTCCTTGCGGGATTAAATCAGAAAACAAGAGAGCCCCAATTGGCATAGCTTTAAACACTTTTGGAAAACCAAGGAACGTGATCATTAGCAAGCAAGTGGCAACAACAAATAAAGTTTTCATATTGAGGGTGACCCTCCCATAAGTGGGTTCAATATTAAAATATTACTGCCCTTGCCTTCTACACTGTGAAGTCTACCTAAGTTGGTTTCCTTAGTTTTTAAATTCCTGCTCTGCATTATGGAGCAGGGTAGAAGGAAAATGCCCATTTCAAAAGTGATTCAGTTATTTATCAAAGCAAGCCAGGCTTTTTTCAGGCTTCTGCATGGATGTTTTTTTAAAAAAAGATATCCTCTCTTTAAGAGTTGTATAACCGTTCAGGAGTCAGGTTTTTTATTTAAACAAATCAGAAACTCAATCTGGGCTGGAAGAGCAAAACAAGATAATTAGGACAAAGTCCCAGACATTTGCAATAAACCCACTAATAATCTTGGGTTGGGTTGCCCAAGAATCATTTTGAATATAGATAAGAGATAGAACATGCTCAGATAATGATCCAGCCCCAGATCCCCCCCAAGAGATTTATGTTTTCTGGCCATAACTCTGAATCAAGTTGTTCCTTTTAAGCAGAGGTGGGAAGCCTCCAGATTTGGGGGTCACCAACACGTAGCGGTTCATTTCTTTGAGGCTGGGTGGGGGATATTATATTTATAATGAATAAATATATTATTAACTTTGAGGGAGTGGAGTTTGCTCCTTGTTTATGAGAAATTGGTCGCTTTCCTGGAATCGGAATGGCTGACCAGTTTCGCTTTCAGTTTTGGCTGCTGCTGCTTTAAAAAAGTCTTGTTTACACAAGGTTTGGCCCTCCGCCTATCAATTCCTCAAGGATCTGGGATAGGCAGATGTGCATGTTTGACTATGTTAAAGGTATCGTCTTGGGCTGTAAGCTGGTCCGAGTAAAACTGCCATTTGCAATTGACTGAGGGGGATTTTGTCAGTGCTGATGGGGTTCAAACGGTGCTCCAGTTCTTTTGGGTTTGCCCCCAGGCACCTCTTGCTATTAGTTCCATCATTGCTTTCTTTTGCCACAGTCGTTCTATCTCTATTTTACAAGTCTTGGTATTTTGTTATCTTCTGCTGTGTCCAGGTACTCCTGCCTCCACTATCTGAACCTTTTTGTCTTACTAATATCTGTTAGGTCTGGAAGATTTGCATGTAGCATGCTTCATTCTATTGGATGAAGTAATCTCCAGAAAGCCATGCAGGTGGGAAAGTATGGCAGTGACCATCTATCCCGACTGGCAGGCATGTCCCAAAGGTGCTTTTTCAAAAGGCAACTGGA
The DNA here is from genome assembly GCF_051295495.1 of Thamnophis sirtalis. Lineage (NCBI taxonomy): Eukaryota > Metazoa > Chordata > Lepidosauria > Squamata > Natricidae > Thamnophis > Thamnophis sirtalis. The sequence goes on from NW_028261393.1 coordinate 6,146,101, forward strand.
CTTTCTTGATTTTTCCTTGAAGATGTTTTGCTTCTCATCTGAAGCTTCTTCAGTTCAGTTCAGTTTGGTTCAGTGAACAGAAGAAGCTTCTTGAATGAGAAGCAAAACACCTTCAAGGAAAAACCAAGAAAATCCAGTTGCCTCTTGAAAAAGCACCTTTGGGACAACTATGAGATCGATGACTGTGAAGCTCTATAGATGATGGGCAAGCACATATTGCGCAATGCCTTAAATTCTTGAGTCTGCTCCACAATGAGCAATGATAGCTGAAGATGTCTGGCTGACTGTCCAACAATCTGTTATTATTTTTCTGTATGCAGTTTTGGCAAAGTTGGTTGAGACCAGTGGTGGGATTCAAATAATTTAACCACCGGCAATGTTCCCTCTAATTTTTTTTCAGTGTGTGCGGAAAAGTATAGTATTTGAGCAGCACATTTTCATGCCTGAGCACCTGAATTTTTTTCACAGATGTTTCACAGAGCAATTGATTTATAGGATCCGAATTGGAATGCAGAAAAATGGTTTTGTGTCTCTGTGTTTGTGTGTGTGTGTGTGTGTGTGTATGTGTGTGTTTGATTGAGTGAGGCATCCAGTAAGGGAACTGTACCTATTTAGGAAAGAAGGTAAATTATTGCAAACATGATCAATCGAAGATAAGTATAGGGACAGGTTGGGCAGTAGAGAGAAAGTGATAAAAGAGTGGGAGAGAGGAAGAAAAACAGAGGGAAGCGAGACAGAAAGAGACAGAGAAGGACTGAGAAAGTGACAGAAGAGTGGGAAAGAAGGAGGGAGAAAGAGAGACAAAGAGAAAGAGGGAGAAAGAGACAAAGAGGAGAGAGAAGGGAGAAGGAGAAAGTGACAGAAGAATGGAAAAGAGGGAGAGAGAAAGAGAAGAGAGACAAAGAGAAAGAGGATGAGAGAGATAGAGAGAGAAGAGAGGAAGAGGAAAGAGTAAGAGAGAACATTTCATTTCAACCCTGAGGTGCAAATATTCTCTTTGATTGGTAATTTTATTTGTCAATTTACTATCCAATACTCTCATTTCTCCTTAAATTCATCAAGAATTCCCTTCTTTTTATTGAATTTATCACAATACCATGAGAACAACTTTTTCAGCATAGCTTTACAGCTATTTAAAATATATAGTAATTTAGGTCAGGTTTTCAGAACATTAGTCTATTTATAAGTCACTAAGTGCAAAGAAACAGATTCAGAAAGTTGCCTTCCCTTTTTGTAATTGCCTATTGCCTGCTTAATTTTCTACCTACATTTTTGATAACTGATATTCACGTTGACCCAAAAAGCCCATCATAGAAAGAAACTCTCCCTATGAACTTTGTTGGGTTTCCATGGAATGAAGTTTGATCTTTTTCTCAACCATACAGTAGCATATTCTTTCTAAGGAGGATATAATCAAGATAGATAGATTTGCGATCTCCCAAGAAAAGACTCTACCAGGCGGACACGTTGTCACCGGCAACTGTGAGTCCTTCTAACTCTGTTATTATTATTATGTTTGGTTGTATACATCTAGACCTCTACTTACAAAAATTCATTTAATACAGTTCCAAATTACAATGTTGCTGAAAAAAGTGACTTATAAGCCTTTCCCCACACTTATGACTGTTGCAACCTTCTCATAGTCAGGGGATCAAAATTCAGACACTTGGCAACTGGCTCATATTTATGACGGTTGCAATGTCCTGGGGTCATGTGGTCTCCTTCTGATAAGCAAAGTCAACGGGGAAGCCAAATTCACTTCACAATTGTGTTACTGACTTAACAACTGTAGCAAGAAAGGTTGTAAAATAGAGCAAAACTCACTCAATGGGGGGGGGGTCTCACTTAGCAACAAATATAGGCTCCATGTGGTTGTACTCTGCCAGATGTTTACATTGGATTTGGCATTTTTGTACACCTATCAAGTCTTTCCCGAGAATCTGGGATAGGCAGATGTGCATATTTGATGATGTTAAAGATATTGTCACAGGATGTCATCTGTTCCAAGCAAAGCTGCCTTTTTGCAATTGACTGATGAAGATTTTGTCAATGCTGATGATGCTCACGTGGTGCTCCAGTTTTGAGTTTGCACCCCGGGTGCCTATTACTATTGGTTCCATCTTTGCTTTCTTTTGCCATAGTCATTCTATTTCTATTTACAGGTCTTCGTATTTTGTTACCTTTTCCAGTTCTTTCCCTTCTCTTTTGCTGCTTCCAGGTATTGCCTCATCCACTATTCAGACTTTTAAAAAATCTTTCTTATCAACAATTGTTAATATTATAAGCCAGGGACAGCTGGAAGATCTGCATGCATTATACCACATTCTCTTGAATGAAGTGTCTTCCATAAAGCCACACAGGCTGGAATAATATGGCAGTAACCCTCCATCCCAGCCGTCAAGCATGTCCCAAAGGTCCTTTTTCAATTGAACTTTCTTGGTTTTTCCTTGAAGATATTTTGTTTCTTCAGTTCTAACTGAACAATGGGGAATGGAAGGATTTATATTCCTTGCCATCATCTGATCAATGGTACTCTTCTTGAGAGCTGTTGAGTCAGGACTGAAGAAGCTTCTTGGATGAGAAGTGAAAAAACAAGAAAGTCCAATTGCCTTTTGAAAAAACACCTTTGGGACAACCATGACCTGGATGGCTGAGAAGCTCCATAGATGATTGGCAAGCATGTTGAGGTGAAATGCCTTAACTTCTTGAGTCTGCTCCACAATGAGCAATGATAGCTGAAGATGTCTGGCTGACTGTCCAACAATCTGTATTATTTTTCTGTATGCAGTGTTGGCAAAGTTGGTTGAGACCTATGTGGATACTATCTCCAGTGGGAACATTCCCTGCCTGGAGAACACAGTCTTGGCCTTGGCAGAGATTGAGAACACGGCAGCCGTGCAGGAAGCTGTTGCTTGCTATGCACAACTGATGGAGCAAAGCTTGGACCTACCCACTGATAGTTTCCAGGAACTTCTGGACGTACATAAAAAATGTGAGGAACAAGCCTTCCAGATGTTCATGGCTCGTGCTTTCAAGGATGATAAACGTCAGTTCCAGGCTGAACTCATGGTAGGTAATCTTGTATGATACTAGCCTACATAGGCAATATTGAAAACTCGTGGGTCCTCTGTTCTGATACCTTATATTCCAGTATTTTCTGAATTTATAAGAATACAGAAAATATGGAATTGACGGAAATGGCAAAACGGTTTTAATTAAAGAGAAGAACTTTTCTCATTTTGTTTCTACCTGGAAAATGCTTCTGGACTCTGTGCTCAAACTGGAAAAACAATGAAACTTTGCTTTTAAATGTTGATGATGAGTGCATTTGTTGTTATAGAAATGGTTTGATATTTCTCGAAACGTGAAGCAAAATATATTTTATTTGTATTTCACTGCACTGAAAAAAATTGGAAGTCACTTTCTCTTTGCACTTATCTCCTTTAACTTTTTAAACCTTCTGCTTCTTTTTGCATTTTTATTTCATGATAAAGGTTAATCGACCTTAGATTGACAGGATGGCAAGGAATGTCATCAACTGCCTCTTTCTATGTTCTGTTCTGTTCTAAGAATTAATTCTCCTCTACTTCAGTGTTTCTCAGACTTGGTGGCTTTAAGATGTGTGGACTTCAGCTCCCAAATTTCCATCGTCATCAATGTTGGCTGGGGAATTCTGGGAGTTGACATCCATACATCTTAAAGTCTGATTGCCGTGAAGAAACACTGTTCTAGTTAAATTGAAGAAAGAGCATCTGTCATTTCAAATTGTGGTGAAGTTCTGTTTGATCATGGGAGGCCACCTACATGCATACAGCCAAAAACCAACTACATGACATATACAGTGTAGAAACATGCATTTATTTGTGAAGTCTTTTGCTTTGTTATTTTTTATTCCTACCAGAAAACTGTGGAAAGCAAGAAGGAAAAGTACTGCGAGAAAAATAAGGAGATATCTTCTGAAATCTGTTTCAGAAGCGAGGAAGCTGAAGGAGAAGATTGAGGAGCTCAGAAAGAAAAAAGATGACATGGAAAAACCGAGTTGGATCTCCTCAGCTTTGGAAAACCTGAGAACTGAGATCCGTGAACAATACCAATAATTCTTCAAAGGCCTGAGTTTCCATCCCAAAAATGACCTGGCTGCATTCTTAGTAGAGTTATTTTAGATACGTTCTGTAAATTTAAATTCATAGCAGGCAAAATCATTCCCAGACTTAGGGACATTATTAAAAGAAATTTGAGATTTAGCATTTGAAGGCTTTGTAGGCTTCATTGGATGTCACAAGTTTAGCTCAGGCCTTATGTTAAGCTCCTGTTGTTTTAATCTTGATATATCAAGTCATGTTTGGGGGGATTTATAGATGACATGAAGGCCAATCACTTAAAAACTCTTTGCATAACTCTCTTTCCCTTACTTGACAATATAGTTCAGTGTATCTCAAGCTTGGTAACTTTAAGATATGTGGACTTCAACTGCCAGGATTGCACAGATACAAATCTTTACATATTTTCTTTAGTAATAGTGTTCTTGTGTTGCCTAATGAGCCCATTTAAACTGCAGAAATTTCATAAACCAGAACTCTAAAAGTCTACTTCAGATTCAGTTCTATTTTTTCCCGCTTTTAAACTATGCTTTTTAACCTTGTTCTTAATTCTGTTTTTAACTTGAAGTTTTTATCTGCAACAATAAACGGGGAAATAGGGAATTTCCATTGCTGTCTTTCTTCATTTGGTAGATGGTTTTTTTTTTTAATAAGGCTACATGGGATATGGATTTAAAGTTATTTCAGGGTCAGGATGTAAGCTGCAAGATTCAGAGGCCCCAAAGAAAGGAATGAAAAAAACCTCTATAAAAATAGAAATGAGCACAATGACATTTTTCACCAAAATGGGGTTCCTCTGGCTAAAACTAGTGACACCACATTCAAGGTTCATATAGCAATAGCAATAGCAGTTAGACTTATATACCGCTTCATAGGGCTTTCAGCCCTCTCTAAGCGGTTTACAGAGTCAGCATATCGCCCCCAACAATCCGGGTCCTCATTTCACCCACCTCGGAAGGATGGAAGGCTGAGTCAACCTTGAGCCGGTAAGATTAGAACCGCTGAACTGCAGATAACAGTCAGCTGAAGTGGCCTGGAGTACTGCACCCTAACCACTGCGTCACCTCGGCTCAACTAGATAATGATCCAGCTGCAGATCCACCCAAGAGATCTATGTTTTCTGTTCATAACTCTGAATCAAGTTGTTCCTTTTAGGTGCAAACCGCCTGAATCCCACCACTGGTTGAGACCTATGTGGATACTATCTCCAGTGGAAACATTCCCTGCCTGGAGAACACATTCTTGGCCTTAGCGGAGATTGAGAACAGGGCAGCCATGCAGGAAGCTGTTGCTCGCTATGCACAAGTGATGGAATAAAGCTTAGAGCTACCCACTTTAATTTGGGCAGTGAAATGTCTGCAAGAAAACCACCAAGCTCAGAGATCACCAAGGCCCTTCATTTCAACCCTGAGTTATGAATATTCTCCTTTATTGAGTGACATTTGTTATCAAATAGTTGAAAAAAATGTTTTTTTTTCATCCCTGCATTTGGGAGGGGGTGTGAATAAAACAAAACACTTTACGGAATTATTCTACTAGATAAGTATAAAAATATGTGCCTATCGAACTGTCTTGGTATATACAGTATAACAGCCTAAATTGGTTTCCTTAGTTTTTAAATTCTTGTTCTCCCTTTCAGGAACAGGGTGGAAGGAAAATGACCATTTCGAAACTGATCGAGTTATTTATCAAAACAGGCCATCCTTTTTTCAGACTTCTGCATGGATTTCCATGGATTTTATGGATGAAAGTCCCAGACATTTGGTTGGTTGGTTGGTTTATTCGACTTATATGCCGCCCTATTCCCAGAGGGACTGAGGGTGGCTGACAAACCAGAAGGGAAGGTTCACAATGCAATAAGTAAAAAGACAAAAAACAAACAACAATACAAAACAATTTAAAAAGTCACAACACGCACAACAATTCGAGTAGGGGTGGAACTCAGGAGCCCCAGGCCTGCTGGAACAACCAGGTCTTAACGGCTTTTCGGAAAGCCTGAAGGGTGGTGAGGGTCCGAATCTCCATGGGGAGATCGTTCCAGAGGCCTGGAGCAGCCACAGAGAAGGCCCTCCTCTGGGTGGTCGACAAGCAGCATTGGCCTGCAGATGGAATTTGGAGGAGGCCTAATCTGTGGGATCTGATGGGTCTATGGGAGGTAATTGGCAGAAGGCGGTCTCTCAAGTACCCAGGTGCAGTACCATGTAGGGCTTTATAAGTGACGACTAGCACCTTGAAGTGTATCCGGAGACCAATAGGCAGCCAGTGCAGCTCACGGAGGATAGATGTAACATGGGTGAACCGAGGCACACCCACAGTCGCTCGCGCGGCTGCATTCTGGACAAGCTGAAGTCTCCGAACACTCTTCAAGGGCTGCCCCATGTAGAGCGCATTGCAGTAGTCCAGTCTTGAGGTCACAAGGCATGAGTGACTGTTGTAAGAGCCTCCCGGTTCAGGTAGGGATGCAATTGGTGCAACAGGCGTACGTGGGCAAATGCCCTCCCTGGTCAGAGCTGACAAATGGTGATCTAAAGTCAGCTGCGGATCCAGGAGGACTCCCAAATTGCGAACCCTGTCTGAGGGCCGTATAATTTCACCCCCCAGTCTGAGAGTTGGAATACATAGCCAATTTTTGGGAGGGAAAAACACCAGCCCACTCGGTCTTGTCAGGATTGAGAGCCAGTTTGTTTACCCCCATCCAGACCCTAACATCCTCCAGCCACTGACACATCACGTCAACCGATTCACTGAGCTGGCATGGGGTGGACAGATACAGTTGAGTATCGTCCGCATACTGGTGGTATTTTATCCCGTGCCGTCGAATGATCTCACCCAGTGGCTTCATGTAGATGTTAAACAGGAGGGGGCACAGGACCGAACCCTGCAGCACCCCATAGTTAAGGGGCCTAGGGGTCGATCTCTGCCCTCCAACCAACACCGACTGCGACCTGTCCGAGAGGTAGTAGAACCACCGAAGAACAGTGCCTCCCACCCCCACCTCTTGCAACCGTCGCAGAAGGATACCATGGTCAATGGTATCGAAGGCCACTGAGAGGTCAAGGAGCACTAGGACGGAGGGGTGGCCCCCATCCCTGGCTCTCCAGAGATCATCGGTCAGTGTGACCAAAGCAGTTTCCATGCTGTAGCCAGGCCTGAATCCGGATTGAAAGGAGTCTAGATAATCGGTTTCCTCCAAGGACCACCAGAGCTGAGAGGCCACCACTTCCTCAACAACCTTCCCAACAAAGGGGAGGTTGGAGACTGGACAGTAGTTATTTAAAATGGCTGGATCCAAGGACGGCCTCTTCAGTAGGGGTCTCAGCACCACTGCCTTTAGAGGGGGGGAAGGACCCCTCCTGGAGAGAGGCGGTCACTATCGCCTGGATCCAGCCCTGTGTCACCTCCCTGCTGTTCGCGACCAGCCAGGAGGGACACAGATCCAGCACACATGTGGAGGCACTCACTGCTCTGATGGCCTTGTCCACTTCCTCAGGAGTAACAGACTGAAAATCAATCCAAGAATGCCGTTCAAGACCCACCCCTGGTACCTCAGCTGGCTCTGCACAATTGGAGTCCAGGTTCGCCCAAAGCCGAGCAACTTTATCTGCGAGAAATTGGACAAACTCCTCAGCCTTACCTTGTAAAGGTAAGGTGGGAGCGGGTTATCCTAAACAAGGCGGCTGGGTGTGACTCAGCAATCAGAGCGGCAATGTATGTATTTTTTGAAGTCCGGATTGCCAGAAGGTAGACTCTGATGCAAGATTTTAACAGTGCTCGGTCTGATTCGGACAGTGGATCTCCAGCGGTGCTCTAGGCGTCTCTTTTGGCACTTCATCTCCCGGAGTTCCTCAGTAAACCAAGGTGCCCTCCTGGATCCACTGCCATGGAGAGGCCTCAAAGGCGCAATTCAATCCAGTGCCTCAGTCGCCGCAACATTCCAGGCGGCGACTAAGGATGCGGTTGGATTAAGGGCAAGGGAGTCAGGTAACTCTCCAAGCTCCCTCTGAAATCTCATCGGGTCCATCGCCTGGGGTGGAACCACTTAATCGGTTCCACCTCCCTGCAATGGGTGAGTAATGTGTCCTAAAGTCAAGCCTCAGCAGGGAGTGATCTGACCATGACAAGGGTGAGGTCTCTATACCCCTTAATTCCAGATCACGTCTCCACTGCCCCAAGAGAAATGCAAGGTCTAGTGTGTGTCCCGCTCTATGAATAGGGCCCTGAACTACTTGGGTCAAGTCCATGGTTGTCATGGAGGCCATGAACTCCTGTGCCCCATCAGAGTGTTCGCCAAGAGATGGTAGATTAAAGTCCCTCAGCACCATTAGCCTGGGGAACTCCACCGCCAACCCGGCTTCTGCACTCAGTGGAGGGGGCCCCAGTGGAGGGGGCCCCATAGTCCTATCATACTCACTAAAAAAACATTCTACTCAGACACACCCCACAATAGTCGTTAAAAATACAGTATAGTGATACAAAATTAAATAAATTAATTAAATTAATTAAATTAAAAAGTGGGCGCATTCTCTCTCACAATCGTACTATCATACACACAACACACTAATTAAAACGCAGTTCTTAAGTCCGTGAAACTGGGGCAGTCAGTGCAAGTCTAAGGCAGCTAGGGCCGGCAATAATTTGGGAGGGAGGAGTTCTTTGTTCTTTTCTCCCACATAGTCTGGAAATGATGTAAAAGGAGTCTGAGGCAGCTGGGAGAGTTGGCACTAGTTGGAGAGAGAAGACACCCCATTCTCCTTGTCCCTGTCCTCTCTCTCCTCTCTCTCTGCAGGGGAGATAGGCAAAAAAAGCCCCCACACCACTCAGAACGCCCAGCGGCAGTGATGTCCAAAAGCCGCGGTAGAAGAAGAAGGAGAGATGGATGGAGGGAGGGGGGCACGTCCAGGACAGCAAGGTGGTGGCAGAAAGACCAGCAGCCCAGTCCCAAGGCACACTTGTATAGAACTCACCAGATCCACGGCTCCACGGGCAACAGGCAGGCACAGCGGCACAAACACAGAGCCCCCCCCGAAGCTGCAGGGCTGGGCCGCGGTGGCCTAAATGGGTGGAACAGCGGTCGTGGTGGCCGGAGTAGGTGGGATGGCAGCAGGGTCGGTGGCTCCCCCAAAGCAGCAGGGCCAGGTCGTGGCGGCCGGAACAGGTGGAATGGCGGTTGCGGCGGCTGGACTGGGTGGAATGGCAGCCGGGCCGATGGCTCACTTGATGGCGGCTCACTCCAGACAACAGGGCTGAGCCGCGGCAGCCACGGCGGCCAAATCAGGTGGAACGGTGGTTGCAGTGGCCAGAGCAAATGGGCTGGCAGTAGGTATGGCGACCCCCCCGAAACAGCAGGGCCCGGCCACAGTGGTCGGAGTGGTGGGATAGCGGATGCAGTGGCCTGAGCATATGGGATGGGGTCGGGGTTGGCGGCCCCTCCGAAGCTCCCACAAAGCAGCAGGGACAGGTGGAACGGCGGTCGCGGCAGTTGGAGCAGGTGGAGTGGTGGCAGGATCAGGGCTCCACCGAAACAGCAGGGCCGGATCTCAGCCAGGCTGCGGCGGCCGGAGTAGATGAAGTGGCAGTCACGGTGGCCGAAGTAGGTGGAATGGCGGCCGGGTCGGCGATTTTCGAGAGCAGCAACGTTAGAAAGCAATGTTTCTTCCGTTGACTGCTTCTCCAGATCCCCCATACATTACTCCTGTCTTGCTTTCTCCTTAGTTCGCTTGCAGGAATGGCTGGGGAAACTCAAGGTCAGCAGCCCTGGAAGCTGCTCCGACCCTCATCCTCGCTCGCTCACGGCAAGCCTGGCGCTGCTGCCAGAAAACCCAAAAGCCGGTGGACCCTTGTTTTTAACTTTGGCCGCTGCTGCTGTATAGAAGCCCGAGATGAGCGCAGTAAGCAAAAGATCGCGGAGGGCCGGGAAGAGAGTTGATGAGCAATCCATTGATTTCTTTGGAAAAATGGTAAAATGGGAGGACCAACTGAGAGGGGTGGCTGCTTTCCCCAACTTTCCCTCTGGACTTCGGTCCTTTGCCGCAGCGGCAGGAGCTTCCTAGGCTTGGGGTCATCGGGAGCGGCTGGATGGGCTCCCATTGCTGGTTCAGTTCCAGGGGATATGGGAAGCAGAGACACCCCCCCCCTGGAAACCAGGATGGCAGAAAGGGAAAGGCTGGCCAGAGAAGTCTTGGGGGCACGGGGATCAGAGGCAGCGCGGGGCTCTGGGGAGGTTGCAAGAATGGTTTCAGCTCAGGGACTTGGGGACCCATCACTCCCTTCGGACTCGATCTGCTGTCTGAGGGGCGTATAATTTCACCCCCCAGTCTGAGAGTTGGAATACATAGTCAATTTTTGGGAGGGAAAAACACCAGCCCACTCGGTCTTGTCAGGATTGAGAGCCAGTTTGTTTACCCCCATCCAGACCCTAACAGCCTCCAGGCACTGGCACATCATGTCAATCACTTCACTGAGTTGGCACAGGGCGGACAGATACAGCTGTGTATTGTCCGCATATTGATGGTGTTTTATCCCGTGCCGTTGAATGATCTCACCCAGTGGCTTCATGTAGATATGCGGAATGCGGCCGCGCGAGTGATAGTGGGCGCACCGTGGTTCGCCCACGTTACACCCATCCTCTGCGAGCTGCACTGGCTACCTGTCGATCTCCGGGTACGCTTCAGGGTACTGATGACCACCTTTAAAGCACTCCATGGTAGTGGATCTGGGTACTTGAGAGACCGCCTTCTGCCGATTACCTCCCTCCGACCGATTAGATCGCACAGACTGGGCCTCCTCCGAATTCCATCCGCCAGTCAATGTCGACTGGCGACTACACGGAGGAGAGCCTTTTCTGTTGCAGCTCCGACCCTGTGGAACGATCTCCCCGTCGAGATACGCACCCTCACCACTGTCCAGGCCTTCCGCGCAGCCCTCAAGACCTGGCTCTCCCAACAGGCCTGGGGATAAGTCCTTAATTTGCCCCACCCGAGTGTTGAATGTAGAATGCATGTTGTGTTTTTACTACTTATCTTGTTTTTATATCGTTTATTGTGTATTGTACCCCCTCCCTAATGGTTGTAAGCCGCCCTGAGTCCCCTCAGGGAAAAGGGCGGCCTATAAATTTTAATAAAATACCTTAAAAAAAAAGATATTAAATAGCAGGGGGGACAGGACCGAACCCTGAGGAACCCCATATTTCAGGGGCCTAGGGGTCGACCTCTCCTCCCCAACTAACACCGACTGTGACCTGTCCGAGAGGTAGGAGAAGAACCACTGAAAAACGGTGCCTCCCACCCCCACCTCTCGCAACTGTCGCAGAAGGATACCATGGTCAATGGTATCGAAGGCCCCTGAGAGGTCAAGGAGCACTAGGATGGAGGGATGACCTCCATCCCTGGCTCTCCAGAGATCATCGGTCAGTGGGACCAAAGCGGTTTCCGTGCTTCAGCCAGGCCTGAAACCTGACTGAAAGGAGTCTAGATAATCTGCTTCATCCAAGGACCGCCGGAGTTGCGAGGCCACCACTTTCTCAACAACCTTCCCAATGAAGGGGAGGTTGGAGACTGGACAGTAGTTGTTCAAACTGGCTGGGTCCAGTGATGGCTTCTTCAGGAGGGGTCTCACCACCACTACCTTCAATGCCGGTGGGAAGAAACCCTCCCAAAGAGAAGCATTCACCACCGCCTGGATCCAGCCACGTGTCACCTCCCTGCTGTTCGCGACCAGCCAAGACGGGCACGGGTCCAGTACACATGTGGAAGCACTCACCGCTCCCATGGCCTTGTCCACTTCATCAGGAGCAACAGGTTGAAAATCAGTCCAGAGGTGTCGTTCAAGACCTTCCCCCGGTTCCTCGGCTGGCTCTGCGCAATTGGCGTCCAGGTCCATCCAAAGCCGAGCAACTTTGTCCATGAGGAACTGGACATATTCCTCTGCTCTACCTTGTAAGGGGTTCCCCACAACCCTCATATTTAAGAGGGAGCGGGTCATCCTAAACAAGGCGGCAGGGCGGGACTCAGCGGACACAATCAGAGCGGCAATGTGGTTGTTCTTGGCTGTCCGTAATGTCGATAGATATGCTCCGGTGCAGGCTTTTAAGAGTGCTCGGTCTGACTCGGATTTACTGGCCCTCCAGCGGCGCTCTAGGCGTCTCTTTTGGCGCTTCATCTCCCGGAGCTCCTCGGTAAACCAAGGAGCCCTCCTGGATCCACTGCCGCAGATCGGTGGAGAGTCTCAGACACTACCGAGTTCCAAGTAGTGACTAAGGTCTCCACCGAGCTGCGGGCGAGAGTATCAGGCATAACACCAAGCGCCGTCTGGAAACCCTGGGGATCCATAAGACGCCTGGGGTGGAACTACCTAATCGGTTCCTCCTCCCTACAGCGGGGGATTGGTCTCCGAAAGTCAAGCCTCAATAGGAAGTGGTCCGACCATGACAGGGGCAAGATCTCACTACCCCTCAGACCAAGATCACAACTCCACTGCTCCGAGAGGAATACGAGGTCGAGAGTGTGGCCCGCTGAGTGAGTCGGACCCTGGATTACTTGGGTCAAGTCCATGGCTGTCATGGAAGCCATGAACTCCTATGCTCCATTAGATGGTCAAAGAAAAAAAATACAAATACTTTTATGTCTACTTGGAAACCGCTTCTGGACTTTGTGCTTGAGATGGGGAAAAATGAAACTTTGATTTTAGGTTTTGCCGATTAGATCGATTTGTAGTTATAGAAATAGCTAGTTTATTCTATTATGTAAAGATAAAAAGTTGAGGTTTGATGTTAATTCCTTATTCTACGGTAGGAAAGGAAGTCAATGCCTTTTTCCTTTTTCCCCTTGCTTTCCCCCACTTTTTTCTTCCCTTTTCCTTTCCCTAACTTTTGTATTTTCTTTGTATGCTATATTATAAACGAATAAAAGATTATTTAAAAAAACAGTTCCCATGTTGGTTAAACCATAAACTGACCCAGTCAAACGCCTGATTTGTTGTTCCCTGGTGTGATGTAGCCAATCATCACACAAAGGAGGAAACCTCAACCTGTTCATTCTGTACATGGCAAAGAGCTTCCTCGCGGGATTAAATCAGAAAACAAGAGAGCCCCAATTGGCATAGCTTTAAACACTTTTGGAAAACCAAGGAACGTGATCATTAGCAAGCAAGTGGCAACAACAAATAAAGTTTTCATATTGAGGATGACCCTCCCATAAGTGGGTTCAATATTAAAATATTACTGCCCTTGTCTTCTACACTGTGAAGTCTACCTAAGTTGGTTTCCTTAGTTTTTAAATTCCTGCTCTGCATTATGGAGCAGGGTAGAAGGAAAACGCCCATTTCAAAAGTGATTCAGTTATTTATCAAAGTAAGCCAGGCTTTTTTCAGGCTTCTGCATGGATTTTTTTAAAAAAAAGATATCCTCTCTTTAAAAGTTGTGTAACCTTTCAGGAGTCAGTTTTTTTTTTTTAAACAAATCAGAAACTCAATCTGGGCTGGAAGAGCAAAACAAGATAATTAGGACAAAGTCCCAGAGATTTGCAATAAACTCACAAATCATCTTGGATTGGGTTGCCCAAGAATCATTTAGAATATAGATAAGAGATAGAACATGCTCAGATAATGATCCGGCTCAGATTTCCCCCCAAGAGATTTATGTTTTCTGGCCATAACTCTGAATCAAGTTGTTCCTTTTAAGCAGAGGTGGGAAGCCTCCAGATTTGGGGGTCACCAACACGTAGCGGTTCATTTCTTTGAGGCTGGGTGGGGGATATTATATTTATAATGAATAAATATATTATTAACTTTGAGGGAGTGGAGTTTGCTCCTTGTTTATGAGAAATTGGTCGCTTTCCTGGAATCGGAGTGGCTGACCAGTTTCGCTTTCAGTTTTGGCTGCTGCTGCTTTAAAAAAGTCATGTTTACACAAGGTTTGGCCCTCTGCCCATCAATTCCTCAAGGATCTGGGATAGGCAGATGTGCATGTTTGACTATGTTAAAGGTATCATCTTGGGCTGTAAGCTGGTCCCAGTAAAACTTCCATTTTGCAATTGACTGAGGGGGATTTTGTCAGTGCTGATGGGGTTCAAACGGTGCTCCAGTTGTTTTGGGTTTGCACCCCTGGCACCTCTTGCTATTAGTTCCATCATTGCTTTCTTTTGCCACAGTCGTTCTATATCTATTTACAAGTCTTTGTATTTTGTTATCTTCTGCTGTGTCCAGGTACTCCTGCCTCCACTATCTGAACCTTTTTGTCTTACTAATATCTGTTAGGTCTGGAAGATTTGCATGTAGCATGCTTCATTCTGTTGGATGAAGTATCCTCCAGAAAGCCATGCAGGTGGGAAAGTATGGCAGTGACCATCCATCCTGACTGGCAGGCATGTCCCAAAGGTGCTTTTCAAAAGGCAACTGGACTTTCTTGATTTTTCCTTGAAGATGTTTTGCTTCTCATCTGAAGCTTCTTCAGTTCAGTTCAGTTTGGTTCAGTGAACAGAAGAAGCTTCTTGAATGAGAAGCAAAACACCTTCAAGGAAAAACCAAGAAAATCCAGTTGCCTCTTGAAAAAGCACCTTTGGGACAACTATGAGATCGATGGCTGTGAAGCTCTATAGATGATGGGCAAGCACATATTGCGCAATGCCTTAAATTCTTGAGTCTGCTCCACAATGAGCAATGATAGCTGAAGATGTCTGGCTGACTGTCCAACAATCTGTTATTATTTTTCTGTATGCAGTTTTGGCAAAGTTGGTTGAGACCAGTGGTGGGATTCAAATAATTTAACCACCGGCAATGTTCCCTCTAATTTTTTTTCAGTGTGTGCGGAAAAGTATAGTATTTGAGCAGCACATTTTCATGCCTGAGCACCTGAATTTTTTTCACAGATGTTTCACAGAGCAATTGATTTATAGGATCCAAATTGGAATGCAGAAAAATGGTTTTGTGTCTCTGTGTTTGTGTGTGTGTGTGTGTGTGTGTGTGTGTGTGTGTGTTTGATTGAGCGAGGGATCCAGTAAGGGAACTGCACCTATTTAGGAAAGAAGGTAAATTATTGCAAACATGATCAATCGAAGATAAGTATAGGGACAGGTTGGGCAGTAGAGAGAAAGTGATAAAAGAGTGGGAAAGAAGGAGAGAGAAAGAGAAGAGAGACAAAGAGAAAGAGGACGAGAGAGACAGAGAGAGAAGAGAGGAAGAGGAAAGAGTAAGAGAGAACATCTCATTTCAACCCTGAGGTGCAAATATTCTCTTTGATTGGTAATTTTATTTGTCCATTTACTATCCAATACTCTCATTCCTCCTTAAATTCATCAAGAATTTCCTTCTTTTTATTGAATTTATCACAATACCATGAGAACAACTTTTTCAGCACAGCTTTACAGCTATTTAAAATATACAGTAATTTAGGTCAGGTTTTCAGAACATTAGTCTATTTATAAGTCACTAAGTGCAAAGAAACAGATTCAGAAAGTTGGCTTCCCTTTTTGTAATTGCCTATTGCCTGCTTAATTTTCTAACTACATTTTTGATAACTGATATTCACGTTGACCCAAAAAGCCCATCATAAAAAGAATCCCTCCCTATGAACTTTGTTGGGTTTCCATGGAATGAAGTTTGATCTTTTTCTCAGCCATACAGTAGCATATTCTTTCTAAGGAGGATATAATCAAGATAGTCCATAATTGCATACCAATCTAACAGTATGGCAATTGATAATCTCTTTATATTTCAACTCTAAGTCTTTCAGTCTTAAAGATTTGGTGAGGAGAAATCCAAAAATTCTTTTAAAGAGGAAAAAAATGCTTGCACAATTGCACGCATGGAGACATGTATATATGCACAACACAGAGAGAAACAAACTTAACAAAGTGCTAAGTCTGCCCACCAACTAACTAACTAACTCTCTCTCTCTCTCTCTCTCTTTTTTAAAGAGAGGGGGGGAGGGAGGGAGGGAGGGAGGGAGGGAGAGAGAGAGAGAGAGAGAGAGAGAGAGACAGAGAGAGACAGAGAGAGAGAGAGAGAGAGAGAGAGAATCCCTCCTTCCTCTTGCTGGCATCCCGGATGGTTTGAGGGACTGCAGAGGGTCTCCTCGAGTCTAGGGCAGCGAGTCATTCAATGGGAAAGTTGCCTCTTGGAAGGAATGACCCGGATTGGCTCTCGCTTCATCTCACCTGCTTTGTCTCTCCTGCCTCTTTGCTGCTCCGTTCAGTCTTTGGGCAGCAGAGAAAGCGGAAGCTCACGCTCTCCCTCCCTCCCTCCCTCCTCCTCCCTCCCTTCCTCTCTCTCTCTCAAATGGCAAATCCGAGCAGCTGCTGCTGGGAGCCGGTCCCATGCCTTCTCCCAACCCCCACACCCCTTCTCTCAGCTACTGATTGCTGTCTCCAGGCTGGCTCTCCCCTCCTATTATTTTGGAAAGCGTCTCACAAAAACCACTGGGCAGCAGTTGGAAACAGGGGCAAGATCTCACTACCCCTCAGACCAAGATCACAACTCCACTGCTCTGAGAGGAATACGAGGTCGAGAGTGTGGCCTGCTGAGTGAGTCGGACCCTGGATTACTTGGGTCAAGTCCATGGCTGTCATGGAAGCCATGAACTCCTATGCTCCATTAGATGGTCAAAGAAAAAAAAATACAAATACTTTTATGTCTACTTGGAAACCGCTTCTGGACTTTGTGCTTGAGATGGGGGAAAAAATGAAACTTTGATTTTGGGTTTTGCCAATTAGATCGATTTGTAGTTATAGAAATAGCTAGTTTATTCTATTATGTAAAGATAAAAAGTTGAGGTTTGATGTTAATTCCTTATTCTACGGTAGGAAAGGAAGTCAATGCCTTTTTCCTTTTTCCCCTTGCTTTCCCCCACTTTTTTCTTCCCTTTTCCTTTCCCTAACTTTTGTATTTTCTTTGTATGCTATATTATAAACGAATAAAAGATTATTTAAAAAAACAGTTCCCATGTTGGTTAAACCATAAACTGACCCAGTCAAACGCCTGATTTGTTGTTCCCTGGTGTGATGTAGCCAATCATCACACAAAGGAGGAAACCTCAACCTGTTCATTCTGTACATGGCAAAGAGCTTCCTCGCGGGATTAAATCAGAAAACAAGAGAGTCCCAATTGGCGCAGCTTTAAACACTTTTGGAAAACCAAGGAACGTGATCATTAGCAAGCAAGTGGCAACAACAAATAAAGTTTTCATATTGAGGGTGACCATCCCATAAGTGGGTTCAATATTAAAATATTACTGCCCTTGCCTTCTACAGTGTGAAGTCTACCTAAGTTGGTTTCCTTAGTTTTTAAATTCCTGCTCTGCATTATGGAGCAGGGTAGAAGGAAAATGCCCATTTCAAAAGTGATTCAGTTATTTATCAAAGTAAGCCAGGCTTTTTTCAGGCTTCTGCATGGATTTTTTTTAAAAAAAGATATCCTCTCTTTAAAAGTTGTGTAACCTTTCAGGAGTCAGTTTTTTTTTTAAACAAATCAGAAACTCAAAGTGGGCTGGAAGAGCAAAACAAGATAATTAGGACAAAGTCCCAGACATTTGCAATAAACCCACTAATAATCTTGGGTTGGGTTGCCCAAGAATCATTTAGAATATAGATAAGAGATAGAACATGCTCAGATGATGATCCGGCTCAGATTTCCCCCCAAGAGATTTATGTTTTCTGGCCATAACTCTGAATCAAGTTGTTCCTTTTAGCAGAGGTGGGAAGCCTCCAGATTTGGGGGTCACCAACACGTAGCGGTTCATTTCTTTGAGGCTGGGTGGGGGATATTATATTTATAATGAATAAATATATTATTAACTTTGAGGGAGTGGAGTTTGCTCCTTGTTTATGAGAAATTGGTCGCTTTCCTGGAATCGGAGTGGCTGACCAGTTTCGCTTTCAGTTTTGGCTGCTGCTGCTTTAAAAAAGTCATGTTTACACAAGGTTTGGCCCTCTGCCCATCAATTCCTCAAGGATCTGGGATAGGCAGATGTGCATGTTTGACTATGTTAAAGGCATCGTCTTGGGCTGTAAGCTGGTCCGAATAAAACGTCCATTTGCAATTGACTGATGGGGATTGTGTCAGTGCTGATGGGGTTCAAACGGTGCTCCAGTTGTTTTGGGTTTGCCCCCAGGCACCTGTTGCTATTAGTTCCATTATTGCTTTCTTTTACCACAGTCGTTCTATCTCTATTTACAAGTCTTGGTATTTTGTAATTTTCTCCAGTGCTTTCTTTCCTATTCTGCTGTCTCCAGGTACTCTCGCATCCACTATCCAAATGTTTTTGCCTTTCTTATCAACCTTGTTTGGTCTGGAAGATTTGCATGTAGCTTGCTTCTTTCTGTTGGATGAAGTATCCTCCAGAAAGCCATTCAGGTGGGAAAGTATGGCAGTGACCATCCATCCCAACTGGCAGGCATGTCCCAAAGGTGCTTTTTCAAAAGGCAACTGGACTTTCTTGGTTTTTCCTTGAAGATGAAATCCCCTCAAGAGATTTATGTTTTCTATCCATAACTGAATCAAGTTGGTTCTTTTCAGCTGAGCTGGGAAGAAGCCTCCAGATTAGGGAGTCACCAACATGTAGCAGTTCATTTCCTGGAGGCTGGTTGGGGAACAGTGGTGGGTTTCAAATTTTTTTAGAACCTATTCTGTGGGTGTGGCCTATTTTGTGGGTGTGGCTTGGCAGTCATGTGACCGGATGGTTATGGCCAACTTGTCATCATGCATAAACACTCAGTCACATGACCACCACTCCTCCAAGCTATGTGGCAAAAGTTTTTGGGACTCCTATGAAGGGGGGGGGGGGAAGAGAGGAGAAAACCTCCCAAAAATAGACAACTGGAGAATTAAGGGCTGAAATTAGGGAGATCAGAGAAGGCAGGACAGAGGGGAATCCAGTAGAAAGCTATCACACTCTGGGGAAAGAAATTTGGGAGATCGGAGGAGGCAGGACAGAGAGGGCTGGATGGGCATGGCCAACTGGGTGGGTGTGGCCAGCTTCACACCACTTCCCAAATTGCTGGCAGAGACCAGCAGCAAAACCTTGGAAAAGTTGTGTCTGTACCTACAAAGGTGAGAATTGTGTGTTTATTTTCATTTGATGCCTACTTTCCATTGACTTCACACGGGACTTCAAAGGACTGGATGTGGCCATGGGGGGAGGGGGTAAAATGGCCAAGTCTATTCTGGAACCTGGTCTGCGAAGCTAGTCTCATGTTTCTTTTCTGTCTAATAATGATGCTTCCTCTGCCTGCAGGAAGTGAAGGCTTTGTTTGAAGAGGGTTTCTGTAAGCAAGCGAACCAACTGAGAGAGGAAATCGAGCAGCTCAAAACCAAAAAGGAAGCTGTGGATGAACCAGGTTGGATCAAGAGACATGTTGACTCCCTGGGAAAGAAAATTACTGGTGTATATTCAACAGTTGCTAATTGGTTTAAGCGTTCCTAATCCAGAACTTCTGCATGGAATTTTTAAAAAGATGTCCCCGCTTTAAGAGTTGGATAACCTTTCAGGATCAGGTTTAAAAAAAGAAGAAAAAGTGGGAAACTCAAAGTGGGCTGGAAGAGAAAAACAAAATAATTAGGACAATATTAGTATTTTCTAAATCGATTTTCTAAACCAGATAATCTTCTTTCAAGTGAAATTTATCTCCCAGGAAGTGCCTCTACTTCCTAGAAAGGACCTGACTGCACTCATGCTACAGTTATTTTAGATTCTGTTGGAAGTTAAAACCCACCCCTCTCCTAGAAAAATAAAATATTTTAGGATATGCTAAAAAGGCAGAATATTTCCCCTAAAAGAGAAGTAGAAACTCAAAGAAGCAGAAACTCAGCTGCCCCACCTTTGTTAATGGGCTATTAAGGCCTGGGTCAGTCTATTCTACATAACAAAGATCTACCCCACTTGGCCTCAGCCCTCACTCGTCCCATCGGTCCAGCTGAGGATGCTCTGTCAGATGAGCAGTCTTTGAGCCCCAATCCAGGCCATCGCGCAGCTCCATAATTTCCTCTGCTGCCACAGACTCTTCCTCCTCCGAACTCGTGTCCAGAAAGGGCTTCGGGGGCAGATCCATAACAGTGTGAGGAACAAGCAGGGTTCACTTGAAATCCATGCATAGCATTGTTGCCATTTTCAAAAAACTGGTGGGCTGAAATCCATGAATGAAATATGCAACTAGAGGGATTTATTTTATTTAAAAGAAACAGACCTAATAAAAAAAGGAGGTAGAGTTGCACGATATATTAAAAAATAACTAAACCTCTACAGAAATACAGCAGAACCATGAAAACTGCCTTGAATGCATTTGGGTCAAAATCAAGAGGAAAAAAGAGCAACCTTGACACAGGGGTACAGGTAGTCCTCAGCTTAAGACCACAATTAAACCTAAATCTTCTGTTGCTTAACAAAACATTTGTTAAGTGAATTTTGCTCCGTTTTACAATCTTGCCCTCTTTACAACCACAGTAACCAATCACAGTGTAGATTGCTCCATTCATGAAACCACACCCTCCAATCAATCAACTACAGCTTTGTGTTCTGGCCCATTTACTGTTCCAGCTATTAAATATATTAACACTCTGTCATCATGGGTTGAGATATCATCAATATCCTGATGAAACTCTATATCTCAACCCTCCATCAAGATCAAGTGAGGCTAATATCACTCTATAAAACCTTAGGAAGACCAGACCTAACTGCATCCTGTTTTGATCACACTCTAGAAAAGATGTTGAGACTTTCTCTAGAAAGAGTGCAGAGAAAAGCAACTAAGACGAGTAGGGGACTGAAGGGAAAAAAATACAATGAACAGTTGCAGGAACTGGACATGGCTAGTTTAGTGAAGGACCAGGGGAGACATGATAGCAGCCTTCCAATATTTGAGGGGGTCAAGCTATTTTCTAAAGGACAAGGAATAATGGATGGAAACTGATCAAGCAGAGATTCAGCCTGGAAATAAGGAGAAATTTTCTGACAGTGAGAACAATCAACCCATGGAAGAGAAGTTGCCTTCGGAAGTTGTGGGAGCTTCATCACTGGAGGCTTTCAATGAGAGACTGAACTGCCATCTGTCAGAAATGGTGTAGGCAGGGTCTCCTGTTTGGGCAGGGGGTTGGACTAGATGACCTACAATGTCCCTCCCAACTCTGTTAAATCTGTTAAATACCCTCATGATCCAAATGATGCTATGGCTGCCCTTGAGCAGAACCTGTTGGCTGTGGGGGCCTGGATGGGGGACAATAGGCTTCAACGGAAACCTGGTTAAGACCGAGTGGCCTTGGGCATGTAGAGCTTCAACCTCTGGGACTTTGACCAAACTCTTTAGTTCTGCCACTACCCCAGACAGATTCAGTTGCAACTTGGAGGTACTGGATTTGTAACTCCTGGCCAAAGAGCCTTTGCTAGGACACCCTTCGGACAATCTTGGGTTGTCTGCCAGTTGCATTCTTTCCTGGACCAAGAGTCCCTGCGCTCAGTCATTCAAGCTCTGGTCATCTCACGTCTGGACTACTGCACTGCACTCTACACAGGGCTACCCTTCAGGAGCATTCAGAAGCTACAACTGGTGCAGAATGCAGCAACGGGGGCAGTTTTGGGGACCCTCTAGCAAGGCCCATGTTACACCACTGTTATATTCATGCATACCAATGGCATTCACATGTGAATAAAAGGCGGTGCAAACCACCGGGGAAAAGATCCGAGTCAGAACTGCGGAGAGTTATTCGGCGAAACCCCCTCCTCTCTGCACCCCTAATCCCAGCCAGATGTTTTCCAGTATCGTTTGCACGCGGACAGGTTTTGCGACTTTGATCCGCCTGCTTCTTCACTTGCCTGGCCGAGAACTTGGCCGCTTTCCTGGAATCGAAGTGACCGACCAGCCTCGCTTTCACTTTCGGCCGCTGCTGCTGTATAAAAGCCCCGAGACGAGCGCAGGGAGGAAAAGATCGCGCAGAGGTGCGAAGAGAATCCCCCGATTTCTTTGGAAAGACGGTAAAAGGGGGGACCGACCGAGGGGGGCGGCTGCTTCCCCCAACCTCCCCTCCGGGGTTCGGTCCTTCGCCACAGCGGCAGGAGCTTTCGGGGCGTGGGGTCCTCGGGGCGGCTGGATGGGTCCCCTTTGCTGGCTCTGGCCAAGCGGTTGCGGGGATCCGGGAAAGAGAAGCGCCCTTGGAAATCGGGATAGGAGGAGGGAAAGGCTGGCGGGAGGGTTTGCGGGATAGAGAGGTTTCTCCCCAGCGGTCGGTGCGGGCGGGTGTTGGAGGCGGTGGGGAGGGGGCTTCTGGGCGGAAATGCCTCTTGGGAAATTGCGGGGAAGGTGGCCCCGTTTGGCCCCCCACTCCCTTCGGACGGGTTTGACGCCGACGGCTGGGTTGGATCTGGAGACCCCCTGCCCTTCAGCTGAGTGGCTTCTGGAAATCTGGGAGGAAGAGATGGCTTGAGGAGGGATCTGGGATTACAAAGCTCATGTGCTCACTGACTGGTATGGGCTTGATGTCACCTGGAAGTCATGAAGTGTCTTTTATAGTCCTTCTTTGGAGAGAAAGTTCTTGCAGCTGCCACATCTTCTCTGCAGCTGCATCTCCTCCTCCAAAGCCAGGATGAAGGCTCCGGTGTGCCTGGTTGAGAACAGAAGAAATCGCCTCCATGTTTCTCCGGAGGCCCTTCGGTTGCTCTCAGATATCCGGAATCCGGTGGTGGTGGTGTCCATCGTGGGACCGTATCGCACGGGCAAGTCATACCTGATGAACAAGCTGGCTGGCAAAAATTCAGGTGAGGAGGATTGAGATGAGCCAGGCCAATATCCACAAGGTGAACACCTGGGTGGGAAAAGGAACACCCCCAATTCCGGGGTTCTCTGCTCTAGTAAAGAGGTTGTAGATGGAGCCCAGGACTTTCCTTTTCCAAAATGCCCATTGTGGTCAAATGACAATCGATCTTTTAGGCTGATGGGATCTTGCAGAAATTTATCATAAGCTTTATGATAGTAAGATTACAAAATGTCAGCCTTGTGGGGAAAACCAGTCAGGAAACATGACCAAATGAGCTATTTTGCTTTGTTGTGAAGCTGCCTTGACAAATGTTGCATGTCTGAAAGTGCAATTCTTCACCCATCTTTACCACTGGAGAAACTAGGGAGGGTCCCTTCTGAGCCTCTTGTCCCTCCAAGTATTAGTCAGCAGCCTGTATTGTTTCTTATCTGATTGTTGTTTAGGTGGCATCTCTTTGTCCATCTCCCAAGGACTTTCACACAGACCACTACAGAGTGTTTTAATTGTTTATATACATATTTATAAATCTTTTCTGACGTTTTTTAGTTTCTCAGAAATGCAGAGCCCTTATCTTTTGAGGATTCTTGTGCTTTTTCATATATTGCAAAATGAAATATATTTGATAAGCATTTTCATCTGGAATCCACACCCAAGCATAACCTCTTGTTTCAATGGGTAAATTCAGTAAACAACCAGAAAAATCGGTTGTGAGAATCTGTGTCTTATTATTAACCGTAGATCACATATTACAAGATGACCGTTTGGGATTTAAAACATATTACATTTTTCCATTTGTAGGTTTCCCTTTGGGCTCCATAGAGGAAGCAGAAACAAAAGGAATCTGGATGTGGTGCGTTCCCCATCCGGACAGGCCTAACCAAACCCTTGTCCTGCTGGATACTGAGGGATTGGGTTATCCAGAAAAGGTGATATTCTATTTGCATATTTCTTTGTATAAAACCACACTGATGAAACATCTGTTTACAGGTAGCCCTTGACTGACAACTATTCATTTAGCGACCATTTGAAGTTATAGCAGCACTCAAAAAAAGGGTTGCATTTACAACCATCACAGCATCAGCATGGTTACGTGATAGAAATGTAGGTGCCTGGCAACTGGCATGGATTTTCCATAGTTGTAGTGTCTCAGGGGCTTTTGACAAGCCAAATAAATGTGGGAAACTGAAGTTGCTTGTACCCCTCCCCAACTGTGATTTGAAACTCCTGCAATGCATCAGCCTCAAATTTTCCTAAACTACAACTCCCAGCACCCTGCGATTGTCTGAACAGATGAATGACTCAATGAACGTATTCTTGGTTGGTGAATGAATGGCATTTCATTCTTCTAAGAAGTTACCTTCTGATACGCATAGATATACTCAGCAGAAGTCAGAAACAGATCATAACTTATTCTTTTTCCTCTTTAGGGCAGTCCTGAAAATGATGCCTGGATCTTCACTTTGGCTGTGTTGCTGAGCAGCACCCTCATCTACAACAGTATTGGGACCATTGATCAGACTGCCCTGGACAAGCTTCAGTATCCTTCTAAAGAATAGCTTTGTTTCGAGTGGGCGGCGAGCGGGCGGCAGGTCTGGAGCCTCCAAGAATGGCACATCCCTGGGGCCCCACCCCCGACCCAAAGTGAAGAGCAACCCAAAGTGAAGAGCGAGTGGGCAGCATTCTTGCTTATCTTTGGTGAGCTGAACAGAGATGGTGAGGCGCAGAGGTGATAGGCGAGGTGTTTAGCTGAGCCACGTGGCCAACCAAAGGCAACATATATAGGGGCTGGGATGGGTGGGGCAAGTGGCGGGTGGGCAGGTGGGTGGATGGGTGAGCAAGCAAGTAATGGGCAAGGAGGGTGAGTGAGCAGCAACTGAGCAACCAGGCAGGAGGCGGGGCCAGCCAGCAGTCGCTACCGGTTTGGTGACCCAGGTCAAATTTCCCCTACCAGTTCATGCGAACCAGTGTGAACCGGCGCGAACCAGCTGAATACTACCTCTGCCCTGACTACATAATTTCCAAACTCATCCATTGTTTTTTTCCACATGCTAAGCTTGATTAGATTGAATATTGACTGGCTTACATTTTGGGGTATTGTGCAGACACAGAAATGGATTGAGGCAAGGAATAAGTGAAATCTGTTATTACAACCCCATTGTTCATCAACAGGTATAATTTTCTTTTATCTTAAGGAAGATGATAAGAAATTAAGTAATTTAAGAAATGAGGTAAAAGATTAAGAAAAATAAATATAGAGTAAGGAAAAGAGAAATGGAAGAAACAGAAAATGTGAGTTATTTTGTTTTAAATAATTCAATACATTCAAAATGGTTTCTCACTCATCAATCAATCCCACCCTTATAGCATCTAAAATTAATCAGGCACTTTTGGATTCTTTCAGAAATCTTTCAGTAGCACTGAGACATATGGCACTTCATCTTCTTAACAGTAGAGAAAAGGGAGAAATCTACTGGTAACCTAAGCAATATGTTAATTATATTATATCTATATACAATATATTTTAATAAATAATGATTGGAGAGAAACTAGTCTTTTAGTGTTGTGCTGCATCATCTGTGGAATTAATACTCAACAGTCAATATTAAGAAAAGAATTTTGGAAAATAAGTAAAAATACTGAAACTATCATTTCAAATAAGTAGTTTTTCGGAACCAATCAAGTCATACGCTTCTCCTTACTTGACTATATCTGGCTTTATGGTAGAGGCAGAACTGAGCTTTTCAGGGATGTTTTCTTTTGATGTCAGCCTTATCAGGTAGACCAGAGTAAGAATCAGACACTACATTTATTAGAACAGCTGGAGTTACAACATCTTGACAATCTGATTGTGCTTCCATTCCTCCCTCATTTTTCTTCTCAAGAATTGAGTTGGGAGCTATCCAAGGTATTTAGCTGTCCCCTTTACTGAGCTTCATTTATTTGATGGTTCTTCTCTCCATCCTTTAAGACCATCCTCTTTAATCACTGTACAAGTATATTGTTTGATTCCTATACTGGGTTAACAGTTTTGTGACGGAGCTGTCTGAACTTATCAAGGCAAAGTCTTCCTCCACTACTGGAGATACAGATGATTCTTCTGAATTTATTAGCTTCTTCCCAAACTTTGTTTGGTCTGTGCGAGATTTCACACTGCAGCTGCAACGGGATGGGAAATCCATCACAGAGGATGAATATCTCAAACATGCTCTGAAATTAAAAAAAGGTACTGATGACAAATTCAATGTGAAGATCTATGTGGTCATTTGAATAAGGAATAGGAGTTACTGGGACTAAACTGTTTAGGGAGGATAGACCTCAAGAAGAAAAAGAGACACCAAAGGTCTTTGGTCTAGAATGAAGGCACCAGACTAGAAATCAGGAAATTGTAGGTTGCATTAATGCCTCAGGTATGAAAGTCATCTGGGTGCTTTGGACTAATTACTAGACACCCTAATAATAAAAAGCAATTATATTAAGAATTCTCTGTTGGAATGGCTGAGAATCTGCCATTCTACCTGATTACAGGACATTGTAAAATAAGACTCAGCAGATATAATAAGAATAATTGAATCTAATAAATAGACAACAAAATACCCAGTAGGAATCTACTGGGTAGTAGATTTCCAGTAGGAATCTACTGGGTAGTGGATTTCCTTAGGAAATCCATTTCAAGGTCAGTAGTCATGGCACTGAAATATAAACTGATATAAAAATATAAACAACTTCCTCAGTTGTTCCCTGACCACATTATTTGTTGGAAAACAAGCAATGGTATTATTTCTTCAATGCTCTGTTTTTTCGATTAATCTAAATCAGGGTTGGAATTTCAGAAGGCACCGCATGGAATTTCGGATTGCAACTTGCATATACTTTGATGACTGAGTTGACACTTTGAAAGATTAAATCATCCTTAATTTGTACATTGCTTTTCCACAAAGTCCTTCTGGGCAAATCACAGTGCAGTGTGTTAAATAGAGATTATCCAAAATCCCTGATTTGGAAACAAGAAAAACTCACATTATAGATTTGTGGCCTCTATAAGAGAGGAAGGGTGGCCAAAGTAAGAGGAGATACTTGTATTTGGAAGGATAACAATTAAATAGTGCTAATTAATACGGAAGGGGACTTTCCCCAGTGAAATGCCCACTGGCAGATGCAATTCAGATTTACTTGTAAGATGGACATGTTGCTTTCTAGGTGACAGCAAGAAGGAGCAGGCATTCAATCTGACACGGCATTGCATCCAACTGTTCTTCCCCACCCGGAAGTGCTTCGTCTTTGATTGCCCTACTAAAAGTAGGAAGTTACCCTATCTGGAAAAGATGGTGGATAATCAGCTGGAGCCTGAATTTGTGGAACAAGCAAAGAAATTCTGTCATCATATCTATGAAACATCTCGAGAAAAGACTCTTCCAGGAGGGCACATTGTCACTGGCAACTGTGAGTCCTTCTAGCTCTATTATAATTATGCTTGGTTGCATACTGAGCCAGATGTTTACATGGATTTGGCACTTTTGTCCACTTATCAAGTCCTCAAGGATCTGGGATAGGCAGATGTGCATGTTTGATAACATTAAAGATATCGTCTTGGGTTGTACGCTGGTCCGAGTAAAACTGCCATTTGCAATTGTCTGACGGGGATTTTTTCAATGTTGATAGTGTTGAAGTGATGCTCCTGTTGTTTTGGATTTGCATCCCAGACACCTATTACTATTGGTTCCACCTTTGCTTTCTTCTGCCCCAGTCGTTCTATTTACAAGTCTGGGAATTTTGTTATCTTCCCCAATCCTTTCTTTTCTATTCTGCTGTCTCCATGTTCTGTCACTTCCGCTATTCAGACTTTTTTTTAATTAATTTTTTTTTAATTTTTAATTTAAAACAAGTACAACATCTTTCTTTACATGCTATAGAAAATGTATCAGTCGGTCACAAATAAACTTTCGTGCATCTCCTCCACAGTCAACAAACATAACTCATGTTAACTCGAGCATTTTAACTCAAATATTCATACATATCACCATCATCATATATCCATTTTCATTTGACTATAATTATTATTAAAAAAATTAATAATAATTTGTAAGTTTATTTTGTATTTGTAAGTTTATTTATATGCCGCCCTTTTCCCTGACGGGACTCAGGGCGGCTCACAACCAAAAAAGGGGGGGGGGGATTTTTTCAATGTTGATAGTGTTGAAGTGATGCTCCAGTTGTTTCGGATTACATGCCCACACCAGTGGGGGAAAAAATATAAATAAATAAAAAAGACAAAAAGAACAAAAGACAAGGCAGGGAAGAAAAAACAAAACAAAAACAAAAACAAAAAAAAGAACACAGGTATTTATTATAAAAAAAGTATATCAGCTGGTTACAACATGTTTTTGTGCATCTCTTCCATTAATTCATATTAATTCAAATATCTTAACTCAAATGTTTACCATATTGACATCATTATACTTCCACTTTTAGTTGACTATAGTTATTTAAACATCCTTCATCCTTAACTATGCCAAAGATTTAATCCATAACCACATGCTGGCATTTCATTTACTTATTTGTAAAATCCTCTATTAACATCAAATCCTCATATCCTGTATTAGCTGAATATCCATAAAATTTAATACCAAGAATTCCATCTTCCATGCAATGTAGTTTATTATCATTCTCCCTTCTTTAAGTAATTATATCGTATATTGTAACATTTTCCCCCTATTAGTTAACATTTAACTATATATATTTTATTTTATTTTTTAATAGTGACAAATTGTGATTAATAACTTTTGTATATGGTCCAAAAATATTTCTAACCTTCCCTTCTCATATCCAATTATTATTTATCATATCAACTCCACATTATATACATTACTATCAATATCAATTATTATTCAGCTATATCTATTACAAATAAAAGTAATTAGATTTAGCTAATTTTAAATTGTATTCTTCCATCTATCAGCCTATGTCTCTCCAATAACAAAACCTTCTCAATCCTATTGCCATTCGTTGAACAGATTTACCAAATGTTTTTATAAGCAAGTCCAAACAGGGATATCTTCGCACCTTTTTGCTCAGGATGTCTCTGATGAGATAATAATGTTGTCCCACGCTTGTTAAACTTTTCAGATTGTCTTTAATTCTCAGTGGTGGAATTAAAAAATCTGCCAATGATGTTTCATAAAGTGTAGATTCTTTAATACTTCTCATTCCTCCTGCGCTCTGTCTCTTAAAATGAATCTTCTGTGTAGCTGCCCCCCTTTCCAGCATTGCATTTCTTTCTTCCTCTGAGATAAACCAGAAGTCATTTCTCACATTCTTCATTTGTATTTCAGGAACATTCAAGCATTCAACGTTCTCACTTTTTTCTTCATATTTTAATGTCAAATAATCCAATTCTTTTTCAAATCTTTCATATGAATCAAACAACTTTTGAAATGCAGAAAAAAATATTTGAAACGAACCTTTTGAAGTATGAATCGACACCATGTTGTGACGCAGTTAGAGGCTCTAAAATATTTGCAAGTAAAAACACGCTGGGAGCTGTGCGATCTTATCTGATCTTAGACCAACACAGCCAAGCAATAAAAGTGTCAGATCATAAAAAGCCAATTTATAGTAGATTAGTTTTACAACCCACTTAGAAAGAGTCAGGGGGGAATGTTGAAGAATAATTTAAAACATTTAAGAAATAGGGTAACCACCGGCCATAAATCCATTAAAGAAAAACCCATTCGCCGCTAGATTCTTCTGTTCTTTGGTTTCAATTAGCTTAAATTTTAGTGCGGACCGTCTCTCTTTGAGTAATAAAATCAGCTTACCAGTTGAATCCACTTCCACCATTCTTAGGGGCAACCTGCAGTTTCGGTTAGCATACAGCTAATCCAGAAGGAGTTGGCAGGAGGGGTTAATTCCAAGCCTCCCAGAGACCTGCGAATGTCTCTGAGGTCACTGGATCTCCCCTCACCTTTCACTGTCTCTTCGGGACAGCTAGGGTCCGAACGACCCATCCAAAATTCCTTTGGAATAGAGGAATTTCAGGAATAGCCTGAAACTCCGTCTTCTCACTGCTAAGCCCCGCCTTCTTCTCCCGCTATTCAGACTTTTTTGTCTTATCAGCTATTGTTAAGTCTAGAAGACCTGTGCTCATTATGCCTCATTCTACTGAATGAAGTGTCCTCCAGAAAGCCATGCAGGTGGAAAAATAGGGCAGTGACCCATCCATCCTAACTGGCAAGTATGTCCCAACAGGACATTTTCAAAAGGCAACTGGACTTTCTTGGTTTTTCATTGACATTTCAACCCTCATCCAAGAAGCTTCTTCAGTTCAGCTCAGTTCAGTGAACTGAAGAAGCTTCTTGGATGAGAAGAGAAACATCTTCAAGAAAAAACCAAGAAAATCCAGTTGCCTTTAGAAAAAGCACCCTTGGGATAACCATGACCTGGATGACTGAGAAGCTCCGTAGATGATTGGCAAGCATGTTATGGCACAATGCCTTAAATTCTTTTTTTTAAATAATTTTTTTATTTTTTATTTTCAAAACAAACATCCTTCTTTACATGCTGTAGAAAGTTGGTTACAAAAAGACTTTCGTACATCTCTCCCACAGTCAACAAATATAATTCATATTAACTCAAGAATTTTAACTCAGATATTTATACATATTACCATGATCATATCTCCATTTTCATTTGACTTTAATTATTGAAACGTCCTTCATCATAAAATATACCAAGATTTAATACATAACCACATACTGGTCTTTCATTTACTATTTCTAAAATCCTCCGTTGACGCTGAATCCTTATGTCCTATTCTAGCTAAACATCCATAATATTTACTAACAAAATTTTCTAATCCTCCTTTCCAAATCACTGTTTATAATTTACATCCAGTTTCCTTATGTTATACCCATATCTATATATACATTGTTATCTTTATCCCTTATTTATTTAACTATATCCTGTATCATAACAGTTTCCCCCTGATAATCAAATCTTTAACTGTATTTAATTTAGTTCTTTTTATTTATTTATTAACCTATATATATAATCCAAAGGGATTTCTAATCTTCCTTTCATGAGTACCATTCAGTATTCATATCCAATTATTACTCATCATGACACTACACATTGTATATGAGAGTAACATTATCAATTATTTATTTGACTGTATCTATTGTCACTAAATTCACTAAGCTTAACTAGTTTTAAATTATACTCCTCCATCTACCAATCTGTATCTTTCCAGTAGCAAAACAGTCTCATATCTTCTGCCATTTGTGGTGTCGATCCTCTAATCATCTCCTTAATCAACTTTGTATGGACTCCTCTTAGCAACTCCTTGCTTATAAAATCTCTCATGTAATCTCAATCCCTTCTTCTGTTTACTTAATCAGCTTATTTTTAATTGTCAGTGGTGTTATCAATGATATTGCTAATAAAATTTCTCCCTTTAGGTCCATAAATTCTTTTGTTTTTTCTTCTTCTGTATCTTGCCATGTGGGATAAATTTCCCCTCCATTTAATTCCCCTTTCAGTATTCCACTTTTTTCATTTTCAGAGACAAACCAATCACCATAAATAACAGTAAATTTAATTTCTTTATAATCATGTTCCACTCCAATTTTTGGGATTTAACCACCACATTTTCCACTTGATAAGCATCCTCAACTTCTTCATCTTATTTTGCTTTTAGATGCTCTAAGTCTTCCAGCTTCTTTTCTATCCTCTCATGTGTATTTGATAGTTCCTGTATTTCTGAGAATAACTTTTGCAGACTTATTTCTTTCTGCTGTTGAAATTGTGCCATCATCTCCAACTAACAAACGCAGCTGCTCTAGCTTGGAAGGTTAATAAAATTAAGTATAGATTCACAATAATGTTTTGTTTTCACTTTTTTCTGGTTAAAGATATACTTCAAAGGACATCTGTTTGCTCTCCTTCTTATCACTCTCTATAACCAAGCAGTGAGACCTTGTAGTGCTAAACCAGAATAATCAGTGAGAGAAAAAAGAATGTTTTGTTTCCAATACACAAACCTTCTAGCCTCCGAGTAGCAGTATTCTGTTGCACTTTTCTTTGTTTCTTGTATCTTTTTTGTATTTCAAGTTTTAAAAAAAGTCCGATTCTTAAATGAGTTAGGAGAACACCCACAATAATGAAAGAGGAAAATTTTAGTCCATAGGTTACAGAAAATAATAAAAGAAAAAAAGATAGAAGAAGAAAACTTAATCCATTCGTTTTAAAAGGCTTGCATAAATCCCATCCATGAAGATAGCATTTAAAAAGTAAGATAATCCCCTGTTCAAAACCATTCCAAATTTAATTCCACTGCTTATTTCTTCTGTTCTTCCATTTAAATTAATTATTAAATTTTTAAATAGGCAGTCTCTTTTTAAAACGGTAAAAGTTCCTCCCCAGCTGGAAACACTTTCTCTTTCCATATCCTTCCATTTTTGAGCTGCCCCGACTTCGTCAGCCTTGGCTAGATTATTTTGTCACCAGCTTGAAGAACTTCTCTTGCATCGATCAGGGACTTTGCGATGTCCCTGAGGTCAGCAAGACGTATTCTTCCTGTTCACCATCTCTTCGGGATGGTTTACGTCTGATTGGACCACCCAGCAGCAAAATTATTGGCTGCGGTCTCGGAGCATCGAGACCACTCATCCGTATCATTGCAACATTGGCTCCTCGTTCCCGCAATGCCTTAAATTCTTGAGTGGGCACAATGAGTAATGATGGTTGAAGATATCTGGCTGATTGTCCAACAATCTGTACTATTTTTCTCCATGCAGTGTTGGCAAAGTTGGTTGAGACCTATGTGGATACTATCTCTAGTGGGAAGATTCCCTGCCTGGAGAGCACAGTCTTAGCCTTGGTCGAGATTGAGAACAGGGCAGCCATGAAGGAAGCTGTTGCTCGCTATGCGCAACTGATGGAGAAAAGTGTGGAGCTACCCACTGAGACTCCCCAGGAACTTGTGGATGTACACAAAAAATATGAGGAAGAAGCCCTCAAGAAGTTCATGGCTCGTGCTTTCAAGGATGATAAACGTCAGTTCCAGGATGAATTCATGGTAGGTAATAATAAAGCAGCAACCTTCATAGAGAATGTTTGTTTATTTGTGTTAGAAGCGTCACAATTAAAATAAGGCAGGGGTGTCACACTCAAGGCCCAGGGGCTAGATTTGGCCTGTGAGGCTCTTAGAACCGGGATATGGGATGCTTAGGTCTGCCTTATGCAGCCGCCCTAGCAACAACAAAGGCCCAGCCGGTAGTGCCTATACCAGCAAAAACTGAGTTCGTGAGCCCATTTTCCCTGGTAGAGTGCTCGGGCCACCACAGCCTCCCCCAACATGAGTGATGTGAAGCCGGCCACACACACCCTGCCCCCCCCCAGGTCAAACACAACCCTGATGCGGCCCTCAATGAAATCAAGTTTGACACTGATTAAAATATGTACAAGTTAAATAGATCTTGCTCAGAAACTACAACATTAATTGTGTTTTGTCACTCTGCCATGAGGTCCTCAAGTGTGTACTGATGAGGACACGAAGGGCAGCTATACATCTGTGTGGCTGTCTGCATGTCACCACAATCGCAAAGGACAAAGGACAATGGATAGCCCCATTTGTCCAGAGTGTCTCTGGATCTTGTTGGATCCGTGTGAAGTTTATTCAAGATTTCCATCCTGCTCAACTTTCTCCAGACCCAGGTGCCAGATCCAACCATCCCGTGTTGGTTCTTTGTAGCTTTCCAAAGGTCCTCTCTTCATAGACAGTATTTAAGGCTTATGAGTCCTTGGGATCTGGTATCCTGGTCTCCATATCTTCTGTATAAGAATGGGTACGTAGACAATATTTAAGGCCCGTGGCTCCTGATGGTTGGCCTAGTAGTTTCTCTACTGGGTTGGCCCAGTAGTTTCTCTATTTATAAGAATACAGAGCGTAGTAATCTTGTTATAGTTTCACACAGATTGTGTAGATTTTCTTCATCAAGTGGAGGATAGCTGCCACCAGATATTTTGTTTAGAAACATTCCTGATTGCCCACAAAGATATAAGATGAATGCGGTTAGGAACTGCCAGTAAGATTGACAAGATGGCAAGCAATGTCATCATCAAGCTTTTATGGACAATCATGTTCCTGCTCTAAAGATTAAATATTCTTTTGTTAAGTGTTTCTCAACATTGGGGGCTTTAAGATGTGTGGACTTCAACTCCCAGAATTCTGGCTGGTAATTCTGGGAGTTGAAGTCCACACATCTTAAAGCCGCCAAGATTGAGAAACACTACTCTAGATAAATTGAAGGAAGAACACGAGTCATTTCAAA
Source organism: Thamnophis sirtalis (assembly GCF_051295495.1). NCBI lineage: Eukaryota > Metazoa > Chordata > Lepidosauria > Squamata > Natricidae > Thamnophis > Thamnophis sirtalis. Next base: position 6,180,260 of record NW_028261393.1, read on the forward strand.
TTGTGATGAAGCTCTGTTTAATCACGGGAGATCACTGAAATTTATACAATGTACAAACATGGATTTCTTTGTAAAGTCTCAGCTCTTGCTTTGTTTTGTTTTATTCTTAACAGAAAACTGTGAATAGCTCTCTCTTAGATACCTAAGAAAGGAATAATGGTACAAAATGATGAGGGTTGCCAAATTAATACTCATTTTGTCGCTCTCATCCTCCGGGGAGATTGTTGGTTAATTTGGATTGGTTTACTTTGGCAAAACTTCTTTCTCATTTTATACTGCTCCTGATTATTCTCTTTTCCCCCTTCAATCAGGCAGGGAAATTCCTGAAAGAATTCCTCCAGAGCAAGGAAAACACCAGCAAAACCATCCTTCAATGTGACATGAGCCTTCAAAAGAAAGATAAGGAAACAGAAGGTAAAGGTGTGAACAAGCTGTCGGATGATGCTGGGATGTTGGTTCTGCTTTGAAGGTGGGAAAAGAAGGTGGGAAAACCTGATAAAGGTGGATTTATCTTTAAACCCATCACTGATTGGGAAAAGGCTTTCCTCTCCATTTAACTTGATAACAGAGAGGTTTTCTTTTTCTGCCATATTATCCAACATTTGTAAATATAGTCATATACTCAGGCAGTCCTCACTTAAAAACCCCTCATTCAATGACCGTTCAAATGTGTGACAGTTCTGAATGAATAGAATGTATAAACGGTCTTGCAATTAAGGACCATCAAAGTGTCCAATGGTCAGGTGATCATCATTTGCAACCTTCACCATGTTTCCAACAAGTAAAGTCAATGGGGAAGCCAGCAGGAGGTTGAAATGGGGACCATGTGACATCACCACAAGATGATGCAGGATTTGCTTAATGATGTCAACCAGACCTGCTAGAACTGCTGTCATTAAACAGCACAGTCACATGATGTTGTATTTTATGACTGAGTAGCCAAGTGATGAAGATTCTGGTCCTAGTTAGTATAATTAATCAAAGATTGCCTGTATGCCAAATATACTTATTTATTACATTATTGTAATAGTGTAGCCAACTTGCAAACCACCTGCCGATGTCTCTCTCTCTTTTTTCCTTGTCTAGATGCAAAGATGAAAGCAAAAGAATTAGAGGATGAGGTTCCGAAGCAGAAACAGGTAATGTGGCAACAGAAGTTTGAGGACCAGAAACAGAGTCATGAGATGACCCTTCAGAAGCTAATGGAGAAATTTGAGGAAGAAAAGAAACAGATCCTGGAACAGCAGGAGAAAATGATCCAAAGGAAACTGAAGGTAACACTATAATCTCAGCAAGATTTTGTAGTAGTGTGTTAACAAACAAGTAAACTTCCAAAACTGAAAACCATTGGATTTAGGACTAGTGTATCACAAGTATGTCTTTCTTATTTTGTCTTATCCTCTCCACTTTAAGTCATTTTGATGAGGTTAAACACATTTGTTTCCATGGATAAGTCAATGGGACTATGTAAAGAAAGCAAATTATAGAATCGGTAAAAGGGGGAGCATACCTAAAGGTTTCTATGGTCAGGAGGATCTGCTGTGAAACAGCAATGAGGAATAGAACTAGTCACAATAGTTCATAGCACTTCCAGAGTTATCACATAGGTTCTTAAGCAAAGTCTTGAAGAACTACAGGAACCGCTGCAGGCCTGACATAGCCCTTGTTTACCAATTACCTATTCTGCAATTATTTAGAATTACGTCACAGGAAAAGAAGATACATATGTGTTCTGACCCCCCCCCCCCGGCCTGTGAATAAACCAGAACACAGGCTTGGCTGTTTGCCACTGTCTAATTACTGAGATAACGAATCCTTTGGCTGAGAGCCCAGGCAACTCACTTTCAATAGCGTAGCTCGGCAGCAACCCAGATAGTTCAAATGAAGCAACGCAGATAATCCAAACGAACAGACACGGTTAGAATACAGACAGATTTTCTTCACTACTAATTCGAATGGTTGTTTCCTGCAAATGTACCCTCCCAACGCCTCACCTATAAACTCTCTTGGGAGGGGCCAATCCACAACCACCTGTGAGACTGCCTACGGAGTTGCTGCTTCCATTTCTCAGCCCTTCTCAATCTAGAATCAGGGACAAACTGCCTTTGATCCTCCCCACTGCTCCATGCCTCAGGCACCTCCTGGTGGCCAACCAGTCTCTTTGGTCCCTGCTCTGAGTCTGAACCCTGCCCAGGGTCCTCCACAACATCCAGAGCAGACTCATATGGTTCCTCGCTATCGGAGTCCATCAGCAGCTCAACTGGATCCTGCTGGGCCATAACACTATCCCTCACCGCAGGGGCCTTCCACCGGGTCTGACACTTGGAGTGCATCCTCGAGGGATATTGTGCATGGTAGGCTCGCACTAAAGCAGGGGCATGCATGCATCGGCCCAAGTCCCCCCATCCAGCCCATTGTCCTTCCAGTCCACCATGTACTGGAATCGTCCCTTTAGCCATCTCGAGTCCCGAATCTGGACTACTTTGTTTGTAAGCTGCTTCTCCACCTCACATGGTGACGGCTGGGTGGAGATGGTTGGTGGAGAGGACAAGCCGACTGCTCAGGGACCAGGAGTGAGCGATGGAATACCAGGTGCGATCACATTGAGCATGGCAAGGTCAGGCGATGGGCCACCGGGTTGATGACGGCCTCCACCGGGAACAGCCCAAGGTACTGGTGGTCCAATTTCTTAGCTGGCCGGTGGGATGGAAGATGTCGTATGGACAACCATACGTGGTCTCCCACAACCATCTCAGGCACTGCAGGCCGAGACCTGTCCTCCACCCTCTTGTAGACCTCTTCGGCTTGAGTCAGATAGCGGCACAACACTTGGTGGACCGCCTGGAGTTCCGAGAGGATGTCTTTCACTGTGGGGACCATGGAGTCGACTGGAGTAAGAGGAAAGTAGCAAGGGTGGTACCCGACATTAGCCAGGAAGGGCCTCACCGCGTGGAGGTGTGCTGTGAGTTGTTAAATGCAAACTCCATCACGGCCAGGTAGTCCACCCAGTTATTCAGTTGCTGATTCATGAAGCAGCGCAGGTAGTGCTCCAAGATCCCAATCACCTTCTCCGTCCCCCTGTCCGTTTCAGGATGGTGCGCCGAGGACAAACAAATGTGGACTTCCAGAGCCTCCATCAGACCTTTCCAGAACTGGGCTGCGAACTGTGTCCCATGGTCCGACACGACCCGATCGGGTAGGCCATGTAGCCAGAAGATGTGTTGGATGAACACGCGGGCGGTGGTGCGGGCTGTTGGCAATCTCCAACATGGAATGAAATGTGCCATCTTCATGAGCATGTCCACCACCACAAGGACCATGGTAAACCCCAAAGATGAAGGCAATTCCATCAGAAAGTCCATGGACACGGCTCCCCAGGGTCTGTCTGGGGTCGGCAATGGCTGAAGGAACCCTGGAGGAGCTCCTGTCGCTGACTTGTCCTGCCGACACTATATACAAGAGGTGACATACGTCTTTATGTTGTGTCATAAGCGGGCCCACCAAAAGGTACAGAGATCAGGTTCAAAGTCTTGAAAAGGCCAAAATGTCCCGCTGCCAGATTGTCATGGCAATGGGAGAGAATAAATCCCTGGAAAGGCCTAGTGGGCACATAGAACCTGTCCTGGTACCTCAAGAGGTCATTGTCAAAGGTCCATGGGGAAGCCGGCCCTACCTCTGCCTTCCATTGCTCCACCCACTCTTCATACCGTTGCGCATCTGGTATCCGAGACCGTAAATCCACGGGTTTGTGAACTGCAGTGAAGGATTTGATGGGCAAAACTGTCCAGGGTGGAAGTGGGTCTGCAGTGCTAGAGTACTCAGGTTTCCTGGACAGGGCATCCGCCCTTTGGTTGCGCACACTTGGAATGTAGGTCACTCGGAAGTTGAACCGGGCAAAGAACAGAGACCACCGGATCTGGTGCTGGTTCAGCTTGCGTGCTGTTTTCAGGAACTCTAGATTTCTATGGTCCGTCTGGACCTTGACTTTATGCCTGGCCCCCTCCAGGTGATGCCTCCAGGCCTCAAACACCACCTTAATGGCCAGCAACTCCTTCTCCCAGATGGTGTAATTGCGCTCGGAAGGATTGAGTTTCCGTGAGAAGAAAGTGCAAGGGAAAAGGGTACCGTCAGGGGCATGAGCCTGCAGTAACACCGTGCCCACCGCGATGTTGGACGCGTCCACCTCCACCACAAACGGACGATGGGGATCAGGGTGCTTCAGAATTGGCTCCTTCATGAAGGCATGCTTCAGGGCCTTGAACACATGTTGCTCCGTAGGCCCCCAGCAAAATGACACTTTCTTCTGCAGGAACCGAGTGAGGGGCGCGGTCAGGGAAGCGAAGCTGGGGATGAAGGTCTGGTAGTAGTTGGGAAACCTGAGGAGTCGCTGGACATCCTTCGCTCGCCGAGGAGTTTGCCAACTGCACAAAGACTCTACCTTGCCCTGCTCCATCGCAATTCCTTCAGGGGAGATACGGTCCCCCAGGAACTCAATGGTAGTCTGCCAGAACTGACACTTCTCCAGCTTCGTGTACAAACGATGCTCATGGAGTCGTTGCAGGACCAGATGTAGGTGCTGCTGATGAGCCTCCTGAGAAGCCGAGTAAATCAAAATGACGACAAACTGGTCCAAGAGGTCCTGGAAGATATCATTCATAAAATGCTGGAAGACAGGTGGGGCATTGGTCAATCCAAACGTCATGACTGTGTACTCAAGATGTTCGTACTGGGTGCCGAAGTCCATCTTCCATTCGTCCCCCCCCCCCCCAGACTCAGACCAGATTATAGGTGCCACGAAAGTCCAGTTTCGTGAACACTGTCATCTCCTGGAGACGCCCCAAAAACTCAGGAATCAGGGGCAGAGGGAATGCGCACTGTGATCGCATTCAAGCGATGATAATCACAACAGAGTCTCAGATCCCCAGTCTTCTTCTTAATGAACAAGACTGGGGCAGACAGTGGCGAAGACGAGGGCTGGATAAAACTCTGGATGAGGTTATTGTCCAGAAAGTCCCGCAATGTGGCCAACTCCAGCTCGGACATGGCGTACAGATGACCCACAGGAAGTTGCGTGTCCGGCACCAAGTCAATGGGGCAGTCATAAGGCTGGTGCAGCAGCAATTGGTCTGCCTCCTGCTCGCTGAAGACGTCCGTGAACTCCGCTAAGTCCGCCAGCCAGGACACCATGGGCAAACTCAGCACCTGGCCTGCACAGACATGACGGGTGTGGTCGACACATTGCAGGGATGGGAACGTGACCAGGTTCTGGGACCAATAAAGCTGGGGGTCATGCTCCTGCAGCCAAGCCAAGCCCAGGACCATGGGGAAATGCAGGCCCAAAGCAATGTAAAACTGGATGGCCTCCTCTTGATCCCCAACGACCAGGTGCAAGGGCTGCGTGGGGGCCTTCATAGGCCCAGACAGAAGCATCAGGGACAAACTGCCTTTGATCCTCCCCACTGCTCCATGCCTCAGGCGCTTCCTGGTGGCCAACCAGCCTCTCTGGTCCCTGCTCTGAGTCTGAACCCTGCCCACATCATCCAGAGCAGACTCATATGGTTCCTTGCTATCCGAGTCCATCAGCAGCTCAACTGGATCCTGCTGGGCCACAACACATATGGTAACTGGCCCTTGACATTGTGGCCATCACAGCCTCACCATGGTCACATGATTGTGATTTGCACATATATTTCCAACTTTTCAAGCATTCTAAAATAACGCAATTGCTATTTGCAACCTTCGCAGCCAATGTCTGATAAGTAAAGTCATTGGAGAAGCCAATAGGAAGTTACACTTAATAACCTGCAGTGATTCACTTATTGACTGCAGCCAGAGCTCAAATCATCATTCAGTATAATCATATGCTATCTCGCTTAATGACTGTACCACCTAGTAACAGCTGAATCTGATAAGAAACAGAACTTGCTCAGATAATAGTCAATCTGCAGATTCCCCCCAAGAGATTTATGTTTTCTGTCCATAACTCTGAATCCAGTTGGTTCCTTTCAGCTGAGCTGGGAAGTCTTCAGATTAGGGGGTCACCAACATGTAGTGATTCATTTCTTGGAGGCCGGGTGGGGAATGTATTATATTTATAATGAATAAATACATTATTGACATTGAGGGAGTGGAGTTTGCTCTTTGTTTAGGAGGAATTGGCCACTTTCGGCTACTGTGGCTATAAAAAATCTGTGAAAGGAGCGCAGGAAGAAAAAGATCACGGAGGGCTGCGAAGAGAGTTGTCGAGCGATCCATTGATTTCTTTGGAAAGACGGTAAAAGGGGGATCGACCGAGGGGGGCATCTGCTTTTCCCAACCTCCCCTCTGGGCTTCGGTCCTTCGCTGCAGCGGCAGGAGCTTTCTGGACTTGGAATCCTCGGGAGCAGCTAGATGGGTCTCCTTTCTGGTCAAGCAGTTACAGGGGATCCAGGAAGCAGAGACGACCCCTGGAAAAGGGGATGGGAGGGAATGAAAGGCTGGCTGGAGAACCATTGGAGACCATATAGGACCTGGGTGGGCCGTGATCAGAGGCTGTGTGGGGCTCCAGGGAAGTTGGGGGGATGGTGATCCCATTTCAGTTCAGGGACCTGGGGACCCATGCATCACTCCCTTTGGACTGGGATCTGCTACTGGGAGCTGGGTTAGTTCTGGAGACCAGCTTCCCTTCAGCTGAGTGGCTCCTGGAAGTCTGGGGGGGAAGATGGCTTGAGAAGGGATCTGGGATTACAAAGCCCATGTACTCACTGACCTGGGATGGGCTTGATGTCACAGGTCATGAACTTGGGAGAGGGTCTTTTATAGTCCTTCTTTGGGAAGAAAGTTTCTCCAGCTGCCACATCTTCTTTGCAGCTGCATCTCCTCCAAAACCATGATGGAGGCTCCGGTGTGCCTGATTGAGAACAGGAAAAATCGCCTCCATGTTTCTCCGGATGCCCTTCAGTTGCTCTCAGACATCCAGAATCCGGTGGTGGTGGTGTCCATCGTGGGACTGTATCGCACGGGCAAGTCCTACCTGATGAACAAGCTGGCTGGCAAAAATTCAGGTGAGAAGGACTGAGATGAACAAGGGCAATATGGACAAGGGCAAAACCTTTGTGGGAAAAGGAACATCCCCAAATCCTGGGTTTTCTCCTCTGATGGACAGGTATGGAGTCCAGGATTATCATTTTCCAAAATGCCCATTGTGGTCCAATGATAATGAATGGACTATTTAGGCTGATGTGATCTTGCAGAATTTTATCATAAGCTTTATGATAGTAAGATTACAAAATGTCAGCCTTGTGGGGCAAACCAGTCAGGAAACATGACCAAATGAGCTATTTTGCTTTGTTGTGAAGCTGCCTTGACAAATGTTGCATGACTGAAAGTGCAATTCTTCACCCATCTTTACCACTGTAGAAACTAGGGAGGGTCCCTTCTGAGCCTCTTGTCCCCCCAGTATTAGTCGGCAGCCTGTACTGTTTCTTATCTGATCGTTGTTTTGGGCTAGGCAGCATCTCTCTGTCCATCTCCCAAGGACTTTCACACGTACCATTACATAATGTTTTAATTGTTTTTTAATCAATACATTATAAGTCTTCTTCTGATGTTTTCTAGCTTCTCAGAAATGTAGGCCCCTTATTTTTTGGGAGTTCTTTTGCTTTTCCATATATTGCAAAATGAAGTATATTTGATGAGCATTTTCATCTGGAAACCGCACCCAAGCATAACTTCCTGTTTCCATGGGTAAATTCAGTAAACAACCAGAAAAACTGGTGTTAGCTCACATATTACAAGATGACCGTTTGGGATCTAAACCATATCACATTTTCCCATTTGTAGGTTTCTCTTTGGGCTCCACAGTGCAAGCAAAAACGAAAGGAATCTGGATGTGGTGTGTTCCCCATCCGGACAAGCCTAACCAAACCCTTGTCCTGCTGGATACTGAAGGGTTAGGTGACCCTGAAAAGGTGATTTTGTATTTGCGTATTTCTTTGTATAAAATCACACTGATGAAACATCTGTTTATAGGTTGTCCTTGACTGACAAGTATTCATTTAGCGACTATTTGAAGTAACAGCAGCACTGAAAAAAAGTGTTGCATTTGCAACCATCAAAGCATCAGCATGGTCAGATGATAAAAATTTAGGAGCTTGGCAATTAGCATGTATATATGATAGTTGTAGAGTCCCAGGGACATTTACCATCTTCCTAGCCATCTTTTGACAAGCGAAATAAATGGGGGAGACTTGCTTTTATGTAACACCCTGCAACTGTCCTTTGAAACTCCTACAATGCATGGCCTCAAAGTTTCCTAAACTACAACTCCCAGCACCCTGCGATTGTCTGAATAGATGAAGGACTCAGTGAATGTATACTGAGCTGGTGAATGAATGGTATCTTATTCTTATAAAATGTTGCCTTCTAATAGACATAGATACATATACTCAGCAGAAATCAGGAACAGATCATAACCTATTCTTTTTCCTCTTTAGGGCAGTCCTGAAAACGATATCTGGATCTTCTCTTTAGCCGTGTTGTTGAGCAGCACCTTGGTCTACAACAGTGTGGGGACCATTGATCAGACTGCCCTGGACAAGCTTCAGTATCCTTTGCAAGGATAGCTCTGTTATGGCCTTCAGGGACATCCTTGCCTACATAATTTCAAAACTCACCCACTGCAATTTCCCACATGCTAAGCTTGATTAGATTGAATGTTGACTGGCTTACATTTTGGGGTATTGTGCAGAGATAGGAATGGATTGAAGCAAGGAATAAGTGAAGTCTGTTATTAGAATTTTGTTTTGTTTTATTTATAATAAGTTTTATTAAAGGTTTCAAGGAATGAGGTAAAAATTAAGAAAAATAAATATAGAATAAGAAAAAGAAGGAGACAAAAAAGGAAGAATATTTTGTTTTGTTTTAAACAACTCAAGATGTTTAAAATGGTGTCTGATTTCGTCAATCTATCCCAACCTTCTCATTGCAACATAAATTAAAATGGCACTTTTGGATTCTTTCAGAAATCTTTCAGTAGCACTGAGATGTATGGCATTTGGTCCCCTTAACAGTAGAGAAAAGGGAGAAATCTATGGGTAACCTTAGCTGTATGTTAATTATATTGTATCTATATACAATATATTTTAAGAAATAACGATTGAAAAGAAACTAGTTTTTGGGGGGTGTTGTGCTGCATCATGAGTAGAATTAATACAGAAAAGCAAATATTAAGAAAAGAATTTTGGCAAATAAATATAAATATGGAAACTCCTTTCAAATACAGTAAGAAGTTTTTATGAACCAACCAACCCATGTGCTTCTCCTTCCTCGATCGACCATGTCTGGCTCTGTGGTAGGGAAAGAACTGGCATGTTTTCTTTTGATGTCAACACTATCAGGTTGACCAGAGAAGGAATCAGACACCATGTAGACCTAAAGTTACTTTTATCAGAATAGCTACAGTTCTAGCATCTTGACAGTCTGATTGTGCTTCCTTTCCTCCCTCTTTTTACTTCTCAAGAATTGCGATGGGGTCTATCTTAGGCATTTTTGCAATCTCCTTTTTTGCCTGATCTAAGTTTCATTTATTTGACGCTTCTTCTCTCCATCCTTCAAGATCAGCCTCTTTATTCACTGTACAAGTATATTGTTTGATTCCTAAACGGGGCCAACAGTTTTGTGACGGAGCTGTCTGAACATATCAAGACCAAGTCTTCCTCCACTCCTGGAGATACAGGTGACACTTCTGGATTTGTTGGCTTCTTCCCAACATTTGTCTGGGCTGTGCGAGATTTCACACTGCAGCTGAATTGGGATGGGAAACCCATCACAGAGGATGACTATCTTGAAATTAATCTGAAATTAAAAAAAGGTATGGATGACAAATTCGGTGTGAAGATCTATGTGGTCATAGGAGGAATGGAATAGGAGACATTGGGCCTAAATTTTCCTTCTTTAGGGAGGCCCAGAATAGACATCAAGAAGAAAAAGAGTCTCCTAAGGCTCTTTGGTCTAGAATGAAGGCACCAGACTAGAAATCAGAAAATTGTAGGTTGCACCAATGCCTCAGACATGAAAATCATTTGGATATCTTGGGGTAATTACTAGACATCCTGATAATAGAAAGCAATTATATTAAGAATTCTCTGTTGGAATGACTGAGATGCTGCCATTCTATCTGATTATAGGGCATTTTAAAATAAGAACAAAATAAAATCAGCAGATATAATAAGAATAATTGAATTAACAAACCCTAAATAAACAAAATGTCCAGTAGGAATCTGTTTTCCTTAGGAAATCCATTTCAGTGTCAGTAGTCATGGCATTGAAATAAAAACTGAATTGTCTTCCTCAGTGTTCCCTGACCACATTATTTGTTGGAAAACAAACAATGGTATTATTTCTTCAATGCTCTGTTTTCTCGATTAATATCAATCAGTTTGGAATTTCAGAAAGCTCCGCATGGAATTTCAGATTGCAACTTGCATATACTTTGTTGGCTGAGTTGACACTTTGAAAGACTAAATCACCCTTAATTTTTACATTGGATTTTCACTAAATCCTTCTAGGCAAATCACAGTGCAGTGTGTTAAATACAGATTATCTAAAATCACTGACTTGGAAACAAGAAAAACTCACATTATAGATTTGTGGCCTCTATAAGAAAGGAAGGGTGGCCAAAGTAAGAGGAGAATCTTGTACTTGGTACGGATAACAATTAAACAGTGCTAATTAATATGGATGGGGACTTTCCCGAGTGAAATGCCCACTGGCAGATGCAATTCAGATTTACTTGCAAGATGGACATGTTGCTTTTTAGGTGACAAGAAGAAGGAGAAGGCATTCAATCTGCCACGGGAATGCATCCGACTGTTCTTCCCCACCCGGAAGTGCTTCGTCTTTGATTGCCCTACTACACGTGACAACTTATGCTATGTGGAACAGATGTCGGATTATCAGCTGCACAAAGGTTTTGTGGAACAAGCAAAGAAATTCTGTCGTCATATCTATGAAACATCTCGAGAAAAGACTCTTCCAGGAGGGCACACTGTCACTGGCAACTGTGAGTCCTTCTAGCTCTATTATAATTATGCTTGGTTGCATACTGAGCCAGATGTTTACATGGATTTGGCACTTTTGTCCTCCTATCAAGTCCTCAAGGATCTGGGATAGGCAGATGTGCATGTTTGATAACATTAAAGTTATCGTCTTGGGTTGTACGCTGGTCCGAGTAAAACTGCCATTTGCAATTGTTTGAAGGGGATTTTTTCAATGTTGATAGTGTTGAAGTGATGCTCCTGTTGTTTCGGATTTGCATCCCAGACACCTATTACTATTGGTTCCACCTTTGCTTTCTTCTGCCCCAGTCGTTCTATTTACAAGTCTGGGAATTTTGTTATCTTCCCCAGTCCTTTCTTTTCTATTCTGCTGTCTCCATGTTCTGTCATTTCCGATATTCAGACTTTTTTGCCTTATCAGCTATTGTTAAGGCTAGAAGATCTGTGCTCATTATGCCTCATTCTACTGAATGAAGTGTCCTCCAGAAAGCCATGCAGGTGGGAAAATTGGGCAGTGACCCATCCATCCTAACTGGCAAGCATGTCCCTACAGTACTTTTTCAAAAGGCAACTGGACTTTCTTGATTTTTCATTGAAGACATTTCTACCCTCATCCAAGAAGCTTCTTCAGTTCAGCTCAGTTCAGTGAACTGAAGAAGCTTCTTGGATGAGAAGAGAAACATCTTCAAGGAAAAACCAAGAAAGTCCAGTTGCCTTTAGAAAAAGCACCCTTGGGACAACCATGACCTGGATGACTGAGAAGCCCCATAGATGATTGGCAAGCATGTTTTGGTGCAATGCCTTAAATTCTTTTTTTTTAAATTATTTTTTATTTTCAAAACAAACATCTTTGTTTACATGCTGTAGACAGTGTATCAGTTGGTTACAAAAGGACTGCAGTGCATCTCTCCCACAGTCAACAAACATAATTCATATTAACTCAAGTATTTTAACTCAGATATTTATACATATTACCATGATCATATCTCCATTTTCATTTGACTTTAATTATTGAAACGTCCTTCATCATAAAATATACCAAGATTTAATACATAACCACATACTGGCCTTTCATTTGCTATTTCTAAAATCCTCCGTTGACGCTGAATCCTTATGTCCTATTCTATCTAAACATCCATAATATTTAATAACAAAATTTTCTAATCCTCCTTTCCAAATCACTATTTATAATTTACATTCAGTTTCCTTATGTTACACCCATATCTATTGTTATCCTTATCCCTTCTTTATTTAATTATATCCTGCATCATAACAGTTTCCCCCCTGATAATCAAATCTTTAACTGTATTTAACTTAGTTCCTTTTATTTATTAATTAACCTTTATATATAATCCAGGGATTTCTAATCTTCTTTTCATGGGTACCATTCAGTGTTCATATCCAATTATTACTCATCATGACCCTACACATTGATTACGATAGTAACATTATCAATTATTTATTTGACTGTATCTATTGTCACTAAATTCACTAAGTTTAACTAGTTTTAAATTATACTCTTCCATCTATCAACCTGTATCTTTCCAGTAGCAAAACAGTCTCATATCTTCTGCCATTTGTGGTGTCGATCCTCTAATCATCTCCTTAATCAACTTTGTATGGACTCCTCTTAGCAACTCCTTGCTTATAAGATCTCTCATGTAATCTCAATCCCTTCTTCTGTTTACTTAATCAGTTTATCTTTAATTGTCAGTGGTGTTATCAATGATTTTGCTAATAAAATTTCTTCTTTAAGTCCATAAATTCTTTTGTTCTTTCTTCTTCTGTATCTTGCCATCTGGGATAAATTTTCCCTCCATTTAATTCTTCTTTCAGTATTCCACTCTTTCCATTTTCAGAGACAAACCAATCACCATAAATATCAGCAAATTTAATTTCTTTATAATCATTTTCCACTCCATTTTTTTGGGATTTAATCACCACATTTTCCACTTGATCAGCATCCTCAACTTCATCATATTTTGCTGTTAGATGCTCTAAGTCTTCCAGCTTCTTTTCTATCCTCTCATATGTATTTGATAGTTCCTGTATTTCTGAGAATATCTTTTGCAGACTTATTTCTTTCTGCTGTTGAAATTGTTGAATTGCTCTGGCTTGGAAGGTTAATAAAATTAAGCATAGATTCACAATAATGTTTTGTTTTCAATTTTTCTGGTTAAAGATATACTTCAAAGGACATCTGTGTACTCTCCTTCTTATCACTCTCTATAACCAAGCAGTGAGACCTTGTAGTGCTAAACCAGAATAATCAGTGAGAGAAAAAAGAATGTTTTGTTTCCAATACACAAACCTTCCAGCCTCCGAGTAGCAGTATTCTGTTGCACTTTTCTTTGTTTCTTTTTGTATCTTTTTTGTATTTCAAGTTTTAAAAAAAGTCCGATTCTTAAATGAGTTAGGAGAACACTCACAATAATGAAAGAGGGAAATTTTAGTCCATAGGTTATAGAAAATAATAAAAGAAAAAAAGATAGAAGAAAATTTAATCCATTCATTTTAAAAGGCTTGCATAAATCCCATCCATGAAGATAGCATTTAAAAAGTAAGGCAACCCCCGTCCAAAACCATACCAAATTTAATTCTCCCCCTTATTTTTTCTGTTCTTCAATTTAAATTAGTTATTAAGTTTTTTAATAGGCAGTCTCTTTTTAAAACGGTAAAAGTTCCTCCCCAGCTGGAAACACTTTCTCTTTCCATATCCTTCCATTTTTGAGCTGCCCTGACTTCGTCAGCCTTGGCTAGATTATTTTGTCGCCAGCTTGAAGAACTTCTCTTGCATCGATCAGGGACTTTGCGATGTCCCTGAGGTCAATAAGAGATATTCTTCCTGTTCACTGTCTCTTTGGGATGGTTTATGCCCGATTGGACCACCCAGAGACAAAAGTATCGGCTGCGGTCTCAGAGTATCGAAACCACACGTCCGTATCGTCACGACATTGGCTCCTCCCTCCCGCAATGCCTTAAATTCTTCAGTGGGCCACAATGAGTAATGATGGTTGAAGATGTCTGGCTGATTGTCCAACAATCTGTACTATTTTTCTCCATGCAGTGTTGGCAAAGTTAGTCAAGCGCTATGTGGATACTATCTCCAGTGGGAAGATTCTCTGCCTGGAGAATGAAGTCTTGGCCTTGGCAAAGATTGAGAACATGGCAGCCATGGAGAAAGCTGTTGCTCACTATGCGCAACTGATGTCGCAAAGGGTGGAGCTACCCACTGAGACTTCCCAGGAACTTCTGGATGTACACAAAAAATGTGAGGAAGAAGCCCTCCAGATGTTCATGGATTGTGCCTTTAAGGATGATGAACATCAATTCCAGGCTGAATTCATGGTAGGTAATAATAAGACAGTAACCTTCATAGAGGATGTTTGTTTATTTGTGTCAGAAGCATCACAATTAAAATAAGGCAGGGGTGTCACACTCAAGGCCCAGGGGCCAGATTTGGCCTGTGAGGCTCTTAGAACCGGGGTATAGGATGCTTAGGTCTGCCTTACGCGGCCGCCCTAGCAACAACAAAGGCCCAGCCTGTAGTGCCTATACCAGCAAAAACTGAGTTCGTGAGCCCATTTTCCCTGGCAGAGTGCTCGGGCCACAACAGCCGTCCCCAACATGAGTGACGCCCAGCCAGCCACACCCACCCTGCTGCCCCCCCAGGTCAAACACAACCATGATGCGGCCCTCAATGAAATCAAGTTTGACATCCCAACATAAGGCATACTATAGCACACAAAATTTAAAATATAAGATACATGATTAAAACATGTACAAATTTAACATTAATTGTGTTTTGTCACACTGCCGTGAGTTTAAGTATGAAGCGAGGCATGAGGTAAGTTAACGAACGTTTATTCAACAGGCTTGAACAGTAACAGGTTCAGAACTCTCGCGCGGGACAGCGCCGCCCGACAGCTATTTATACGGGTAGCTGTCAGGCGGCCAGCCAATGGGAGAGGCGCAATTCTCCCGCCGGCAGCCAACTGCGCCTGGACCAATCAGGTCACGGCGGGACGGGGCTTGACTGCTGGCTGCGTCAGGAGGATGCAACACCCCTTTCCCCTGGATGGCGCATGCGTAGTCGTCCAAGTATTCTTGGTCGACTGCACAAGCGCTGGGACCGCCTCAGTTCGGGTGTGGTTGCCGAGGAGGACGGTCGTGGAGGAGGAGCTCTGTCCAGGAGGAGGAGCAGAGGCGGAGTCCCAGCCCCTAGCCTTGCACCAAAACTGGTAGGCAAGGCAGCGGTTGCGATGGGTGGATGAGGGCGGTCGTCTGGAGGTGTACTCCGAGGTCCTTGCAGTTGCAGTTGGAGGCTAGGGTCAGGTGTAGAAGTCGGAGCAGCACGGCCCTGCTGTCTGGGAGGTGAGACCGATGTGTGGCGGCGCAATTGGTCTACATGGCACCGCCAAATTTGTCTGTCGCCAAGTTGGACCCTGTAGGAACAGGGTCCTGTTAGTTCCTGAACCACGGCCGAAACCTACTTCGGCTCGCCCGAATAATTTTGGGCGTAGACCTCCTCCCCCCACATGGAAAGCCCTAGGGGTGGAAGCCAGGGAAGCGGAGAGGGGAGAGAAGTGGGGGTGCAGCCGGTCCAGGGTAGTACGGAGACGGCGGCCCATGAGAACCTCGGCTGGAGATTTCCCAGTGGCAGCCCAGTGGGTGGAGTGTTGGGCACGGAGGTAGGTGGACAGGCGGGTTGCCCATGGCAGGTGGCTCAAGCGGGCCAGGCCCTCCTTGGTGGAGCGAACAGTGCGCTCCGCCATGCCGTTGCTGGCAGGGTGGTAGGGAGCCACCGGGGCATGGCGGATTCCTAGGCTGGCAAGGTAGAGGCAGAATTCAGCGGATGTGAATTGGGGACCGTTGTTGGTCACCAATGTGTCAGGGAGGCCGTGGGTGGAAAAAAGGCACTCCAGGGCATGGATGGTGGCGGCGGAGGTGAGGGAGCGTAGGTGGATGACCTCCACCTGTTTAGAGAGGGCATCGACGACTAGCAGAAAGGAGCGGCCATCAATGGGGCTGAAGAAATCCACGTGGAGGCGGCTTCAGGGAGAGGAGGGGGTGTCCCATTCCCGGGGTGGGGAGGAGGGTGGGGCGGGCCGGACAGCCAGGCAGGGTGGGCACCGCTGCACCCAGTCAGTGATGTCGGCATCCATAGAGGGCCACCAAACATAGCCATGGCCGAGGGTCTTCATGCGGACTATGCCTGGATAACCCTCGTGGAGCTGGCGGAGCACCAACTGGTGCAGGGCGGGCAACATGGCTAACTGGGACCCAGAGGAGGCATCCCTGGAGGATGGAAAGTTCGGTACAGCGGAGAAGGAACGGCTGGAACTCAGGAGCCCGAGAGTCTGCCGTCCAGCCCCGGCGAACAGCGTCTAAAACACGGGAGAGGAGGGGGTCGGAGGCGGTGAAGGTGGCGATGTCCGAGGCGGAAAGTGGCAGCTCCAGGTCGTCTATGAGGAAGACACCAGAGACCACGGAGGGAGTGGGGTCGGTGAGTGGGAGGGGCACCGGGCACCGGCTGAGGGCATCCGCGTGGCCTATGTGCTTGCCAGGCTGGTAGTGCAGCCGGTAAGCGTAAGCCGAAAGGAATTTGGACCAGCGGGACATGTGCGGGGAGAGGATGGGGGGTGTGGCCCGGTCCCCTGCCAGGATGTCCAGGAGGGGCTTGTGATCGGTGAGGAGAGTGAAGGGGCAGCCGTAGAGGTAATGGTGGAATCTCTTGACTCCAGCTATGGCCGCCAACACTTCCTTGTCCAGGTGGCTGTAATTACGTTCAGTCCTGGACAAGGTACGCGAGTAGAAGGCGATGGGTGCCTCGGAGCCGTCTGGGAAGGAGTGGCTCAACACAGCACCCACGCTGTATGGGGAGGCGTCGCAGGCGAGAGGAGGCGTAAGCGCTCATTGTACTGGGCGAGTACGGGAGCAGCTGTCAGGAGGTGTTTGACAGCCACGAGCGCATGTGCCTCACAGTTAGTCCAGGCCCAGGTGGCGGAGGAATCCAAGAGGCAGTGCAGGGGGTCCGCCACTGAAGCCTTATGGGGGATGAAGGCATCGTAAAAGTTTAAGAGCCCCAAGAAGGCTTGGAGCTCCGCCTTGTTAGAGGGGGTGGGAGCATTCGTGATGGCCTCTATTTTAGCGGGTGAGGGGTGGATGCCTTGGGCATCCACCCGGAACCCAAGGAAGTCTACGGCAGGGACCCCGAAACAGCACCTGGGGCGCTTTAGGTGCAGGCCAGAGGCTCGGAATCGGGAGAGGACTGCCCAGAGGGTGGAGATGAGTCCTGATTGGTCCGGGGCGGCAATCAGGACGTCATCGAAGTATGGCGTCACGCCAGGGATCCCATGGAGCAGGCACTCCATGAGTCCCTGGAAAAGACCAGGGGCGACGCTGATGCCAAACTGGAGGAGTGTACAGAGGAACGCCCCCCTGTGTGTGACAATCATCTGGGCGGTGGCGGTGGCGTCATCCATAGGCAGTTGCTGATATGCCTGGGCCAGGTCCAATTTTGCAAAAATCTTGCCCTGGTCCAGGGAATGCAGCACATGCTGGACGATGGGGACAGGATAGGAATGGGCTTGTAAAGCCTTATTGAGAGTGGCCTTGTAGTCGGCAGAGACCCTCAGGGAGCCATCCGACTTAAGGGGAAGCACTATGGGGGTCTCCCAGGGGGCGTGGTCCACGGGCTCGAGGATGCCCTGGGAGAGGAGCTTATCCAGCTCCGCTTCCACTTTAGCCCGCAGTGCCAATGGCACTCTGTGGGCTTTGAGGCGGATAGGGGCTACCAGGGGGTCAAGATCGGAGTGCCTTTGTAGCAGCCCAAGGTCTCGCTGAATACATCAGCAAATTCCGCCACTAACAGGTCGACGTCGGAAGCCAGCCGGAGGGAGTTGATGCCAGCGATGGACAACCCGAAGGCCCGGATCCTGTCCAGCCCCAGGAGAGAGGTCAAGGAGTTCCTGACCACAATAAGGGGCAAGGGACCGTGGAACTGGCCATACTGGACTGGCAGTGTGAGGCAACCCAGGACTGGAATTGGGGACCCCTGGTAGTCCCGAAGGAGGCAAGGGGGAGAAGACAGTCGTTTCCGTGTGAAGCGGGGGAAAAGTCGCTTGAGAGTGTCCCAGGGGACGATGGTCCACGCGGAGCCGGTGTCGAGCTCCATCTGGCAGGGGCGGCCGTCCAGCAGGACACGGAGATGCAGCTTACCCCAGCCGCTGGATGTGGTGGAGGCAGAATCCAGCGGCCACTCAGGAGCGAACCCGTCAGGCTCAGACACGGCGTAGCAGCGGGATGCAGAAGAAGGCATGGAGGCCGGCCGGTGGCTGGTGGAAGCCCTGAAGGACCGAGGAGCCGAAGCTGGAGAGCGGCAGACGGCGGCTATATAGCCCTTCTTGCCGCATTAGCGGCACAGTGCGGCTCGGAAATGGCAGGAGGAACGCTGGTGGTGGCCACCACAGCTTAGACAGGAACCGGCATCCTTGAGGGAGAGAGATCGCAACCGGTCGATGGAAACATCGAAATCGGGCCAAGGCTCTTCGTGGACACCTGGCACTGGTATGAAGAAGGAGGATGTGAGGCCAAAAGCGAAGGCAGGAACCAGCTAAAGTCAGGAGTGGACTGGCCGGCCATTTCATACGCCCTGGCCTCATCCATGCTGATCTTCATGGACAATTCAGTCCGGGCAAGGATGCGCCGGTGGAGGTTGATGTCACAGAGGCCGTAGATGAATTGCTTCAGAAAAACATCGTCCAGGTCCAAAAATTCGCAGTCCATGGCGGTGGTGCGAAGAACCGCCACTTATTGGGCGATGGACTGGCCCTCCCGCTGGATGCAGCATCGGAAATGCTGACACCTAGTGTAGCGGGAGGGAGCTGGTTCGTAATGGATCTTGAGGTGGGCGAGAAGGACTTCAAAAGGAATCGCATGGGAAGGAGAAAGAGCCGAGAGAGCGCGGGCAGTGGCAAACATCTCTGCCCCGCAGTAATGAAGAAAGACCCCCTTCTTCCGCTCCTCAGGCAGGTCAGTCAGCCCGTGGGCTTGAAGAAACACTTCAAAACGTTCTAAGAACGAATCCCAGCTCTCCATTTCAGGCCTGAAAGGAGCGAATGACGAAGCGGCGGCAAGGGCCGGAATATGGAGAGGTTCGGTGTCACTCATCCTCGTCACCAGGTTTTAAGTACGAAGCGAGGCATGAGGTAAGTTAACAAACGTTTATTCAACAGGCTTGAACAGTAACAGGTTCAGAACTCGTGCGCGGGACAGCGCCGCCTGACAGCTATTTATACGGGTAGCTGTCAGGCGGCCAGCCAATGGGAGAGGCGCAATTCTCCCGTCAGCAGCCAACTGTGCCTGGACCAATCAGGTTGCAGCGGGGCGGGGCTTGACTGCCGGCTGCGTCAGGAGGACGCAACAATGAGGTACTCAAGTATGTACTGATGAGGACACGAAGGGCAGGTATACATCTGTGTAGCTGTCTGTATGTCACCACAATCGCAAAGTGCAAAGGCCAATGGATAGCCCCATTTGTCCAGAGTGTCTCTGGATCTTGTTGGATGCGTGTGAAGTTTATTCAAGATTTCCATCCTGCTCAACTTTCTCCAGACCCAGGTGCCAGATCCAACCATCCCATGTTGGTTCTTTGTAGCTTTCCAAAGGTCCTCTCTTCATAGACAGTATTTAAGGCTTATAAGTCCTTGGGATCTGTATCCTGGTCTCCATATCTTCTGTATAAGAATGGGTACGTAGACAATATTTAAGGCCCATGGCTCCTGATGGTTGGTCTCCAGTAGTTTCTCTATTTTTAAGAATACAGAGCGTAGTATTCTTGTTATAGTTTCACACAGATTGTGTAGATTTTCTTCATCAAATGGAGGATGGCTGCCACCAGATATTTTGTTTAGAAACATTCCTGATTGCCCAGAAAGATAAAAGATGGATGCGGTTAGGAACAGCCAATAAGATTGACAAGATGGCATGCAATGTCATCATCAAGCTTTTATGGACAATTATGTTCCTGCTCTAAGGATTAAATAATCCTTTTGTTCAGTGTTTCTCAACCTTGGGGGTTTTAAGAGGTGTGGACTTCAACTCCCAGAATTCTGGCTGATAATTCTGGGAGTTGAAGTCCACACCTCTTAAAGCCTCCAAGATTGAGAAACACTACTCTAGATAAATTGAAGGAAGAGCACGAGTCATTTCAAATTGTGATGAAGCTCTGTTTAATCACGGGAGATCACTGAAATTTATACAGTGTACAAACATGGATTTCTTTATCAAGTCTCAGCTCTTATTTTGTCTTTTATTCCTACCAGAAAAAAGTGGAAAGCAAGAAGGAAGAGTACTGCAGCAAAAATGAGCGGGAATCTTCTGACATCTGTTCAGCTTTTTTGAACTCTCTCTCTGAAAATCTGGAGCAGAACATCAATAACGGAAGCTACTCTCGACCTGGTGGCCACCAGGAATTTGTAAATGACCTTCAAAAAGTGGAGAAACAATTCTTGGAGACACCTAAGAAAGGAATAATGGTACAAAATGACGAGGGTTGCTAAATTAATACTCATTTTGTCGCTCTCTTTTTGATTTACTTTAGCAAAACTTCTTTCTCATTCTATACCGCTCCAGATTATTTTCTTTTCCCCTTTCAATCAGGCAGGGAAAATCCTTAAAGATTTCCTCCAGAGCAAGGAAAACATCAGAAAAGCCATCCTTCAAAGTGACCTGAGCCTTCAAGAGAAAGAGAAGGAAATAGAAGGTAAACTTGTGAACAAGCTGTCGGATGATGCTGGGATGTTGGTTCTGCTTTGAAGGTGGGAAAAGAAGGTGGGAAAACCTGACAAAGGTGGGTTTATCCTTAAACTCATCACTGATAGGGAAAAGGCCATTTAACTTGATAATAGAGAAGTTTTCTTTTTCTGCCATATTATCCAACATTTGTAAATATAGTCATATACTCAGGTAGTCCTCACTTAAAAACCCCTTGTTCAATGACCGTTCAAACATTTGACAATTCTGAATGAATAGAATATATAAATGGTCTTGCAATTAAGGACCATCAAAGGGTCCAATGATCAGGTTTAGGTTTAGGTTTATTAGATTTATATGCCGCCCTTCTCCCAAGGACTCAGGGCGGCGTACAACATTAAAAGAAACACATAGTACAAAAGTTAAAAAGAAATTAAATAGGATAACCCAAAAGCCAATTAAAATCGACAATGACACTTTTTTTTAAAGAATTAAAATTAAAATTAACAGTAGTCAATAATTTGATTTGTTTTGTTCAGGCCAGGCTGGCTTACTGAAAAAGCCAACTTTTTAGGGCGCGTCGGAAGGACCGGAGGTCAGGGATTATACGAAGCTCCGAGGGCAGCTCATTCCAGAGGGAAGGCGCTCCCACAGAGAAGGCTCTCTCCCTGGGGGTCACTAGTCGACACTGTCTGGCCAACGGCACCCTGAGGAGGCCAACTGTGTGGGATCGCACTGGACGGTGGGAGGCTACCGGTGGCAGTAGGTGGTCTCGCAGGTACCCTGGGCCTAAGCCATGGAGCACTATAAAGGTCATAATTAGTACCTTGAATCGCACCCGGAAGACAACCGGCAACCAGTGCAGGCCGCCTAAAAGGGATGTAACATGGGAGTACCTGGGTGCCCCCATGACAACCCGCACAGCCGCATTCTGGACCAGTTGAAGCTTCCGGGTGCTCTTCAAGGGCAGCCCCATGTAGAGAGCGTTACAGTAGTCCAGGCAAGAAAGGCTGAGTGCATGGGTGACTGTGCACAGAGCATCCCGATCAAGAAAGGGGCGCAACTGATGTACCAGGTGAACCTGGTAAAAGGCCCCCCTGGTCACGGCCTTCAGGTGTTCTTCTAAACTAAGCCGCATATCCAGGAGGATACCCAGATTGCGGGCCCTCTCTGAGGGGGCTAAAATTTCTCCCCCTATCATCAAAGATGGAACAAGATGCAAAAATTGGGATGACGGAAACCACAGCCACTCCGTCTTGGAGGGATTCAGCTTAAGCCTGTTCCTCCCCATCCAGATCGGCACAGCCTCCAGGCATCGGGACATCACGTCAAGGGCATCATTTGGGTGGTTTAGGGTAGAGATGAAAAGTTGGGTATCATCAGCATATTGATGATACCGTACCCCAAAACCACGGATGATCTCACCCAGTGGTTTCATATATATGTTGAACAGGAGGGGTGAGAGAACTGACCCCTGGGGCACCCCACAAGTGACGCGCCTCGGGGTCGATCCCTGCCCTCCGGTCAACACAAACTGCGAACGATCCAACAGGTAGGAGGAGAACCACCATAAAACAGTGCCCCCCACTCCCAACCCCTCGAGTCGTCACAGTAGGATACCATGGTCGATGGTATGGAAAGCTGCTGAGAGGTCTAATAGGACCAAGAAAGAGGAACAGCCCCTATCCCGGGCCCGCCAGAGATCATCGACCAACGCGACCAATGCCGTCTCTGTGCTGTATCAGGTGATCATCATTTGCAACCTTCACTGTTGTCTTCGAACAAGCAAAGTCATTGGGGAAGCCAGCAGGAAGTTGCTACCGGGGAATAACTGATGTGTGCTCAGTGAGGGTGTGGGATTCGCTTAATGAGAGCAACCAGAAATGCTGGAACTACTGTTGCTAAGTGGCTCAGTCAGGCCTGGAAGCCGTCTTTTGCATTGGACCTTCAGGCCTGCCATATTTGCTACTGTGGGAAACTGAGATGAGGGATTGTGTGGAGCAGGGGTGATATATAGTCATAACATTCCTTTCTCAGAGAGTCAAGGTCATCTTGCCCTGCACCTGGAGGGCTGGAACTGGGAGGCATCTCCAGTTGGGATGGTGCTTTGGTTGGATCATGTGATGGAGATGTGGGTGCTGGGCAGGGACTTCTCGGAGTCCTCTTTCATTGGGGGTGTTACTTGGAACCCTGACATTAACTCGAATCTCTTTTAAAAAATTCAACCAGTTCTCCGGAACTCCAGGGTGCTGTTGGGGGTTCTGAGTCCTGACTGTGGACCCGAAACCAGGCAGCACAAAGACTCAGGGAAGATGGAGGAAGACAAGAAAGCCACGGAGGGAGCCACAAGAGCTGGTTCAGCAATTTATGTTGAGACTATCTATTCCCTTTCCCAAGCCATGGTGGAAGAGGAAGAAGATGCAGAGAGGGAGTGCCTGCTGGGTGCCTGGCTCAAAAAGCTGGCATCTGAGCAAGTCACGCAACTGGACTGGACCCTGTGGGGTAAAGCTGTGGGAGCCATGCCATTCCGGGAGATGGTGGCCAGGCAGTGCTGTCGGAACTAGAGATGAGTGGAAGACGAGCGGAACAGATCTCAACCCTCAAATGGAGAATACTGGGGCAAATGTACTATGAGCACTTCCCACTGTTGCCATGGAGCTAGCGGCCAATCGATCTCCTGGAGCAGTTTGGCCAGCTCAGAGTGAGTAGCCTCGCTCAACCCCTTGGGACCGAGCAGCCCAGATGGACCCTCGCTCAGCCTACATTCACCTTCCTGGGCCAGGAAGCTGCAGTGCCACTGACCAGGATGTCTACCTCCTTTCACTCAGCACGGAGTGGTTTGTTTCCTAGCCTCACACATTGGGCCCAACCTGCTGGGATGACGGTCACCATGGGATTGGGGATGACCCAGCAACAAAGCTTGCTCAACCAGCCCACCCAGGTTCTACAGGGGCCACAGCAAGGGCTCTGGGGACCAAGTACTCCACCACAGTAACTGGACTTCAGACTATCTCCAGCATTCCAGATCCCTCCAGGATGGGCATTGTACCCCAGCCAAGGGTGGGTGCAATATCAGTGGATGCCTGCACCGATTCTGGAGCCGATGCCCATCCATCAACTGGTCACTTCCAGCCACCAGTTATAGCTCCGCAACCTGTACCAGCCCAACCACCACTGTAGCTTTATTCACCGGTTGTGGTCCCCCAATAGATTCCAGCCCAACAGCTGGTGCCAGCCCAGCATACCAGCAATCCTCACAGGCCCAGCAACCAGTTGTACCAGCCGCTCCCCCCCACACAGTTCAGAGTGACATTTTATGGGATTCCAGGGAAGGTAGCCTATTTCCTCAACCGAGTCTGGCTTACATTGGCCAATATGAAAATCAATATCCATCAGATCAGGAATCGATTTCTGTGATGACAGATAGCATGAAGGAAGTTGAGGGAGCAAAGTGGATAGCAGAACTTCATGACAAGGAAGTTCCTGAGCTGGAAGATGAATTCATCCAATTGATGCGGGGTTGGTTTGAAGTCATGGCCCACTGAATGGAAGCTGAAGCCCAGATTTAGGTGCTGAAGCAAGCCGGAAGCCCCCCTCCCCCACCCAAGGAACTAATTTGGGAGTTTGAAGACTAGCTGGGAAGCTGAGGGACTGGCTGGAATGCCTCCTCATCCATCACTTCAAGGAGGCTCTCAACCCAGACCTTAGGCAAGCCTGTGGCATCAGAGGGGTACCAGAACGCATGCAAGTATGGTACAGCACAGCTGTGGCCATGGACTGGAAATCCACCCGCATAGGAAACCATTGATGGGGCACTAATTGGTGGGGGGCCTGCCACACTAGTCCCCGAGCGTGTCAGACTGGAAACGGATCATCACTGAGAATATTTTTTTTTTGCACAGAAGTGGCAGTAATGCTGGTAGCAACCCACCCTAATGTGGGTGCTGGGCAGGGACTTGGACTTTCTTTTGGGTGGGGAAAACCTGGAAGCTTTCAGATTCCAGTTTTCCCAGATGTGCCAACATGACATGTCTAATAAAATAGAACTTTGAGGAATGCCTAGCCTTGGAGTCTTCTATCATTGGGGGTGTTACTTGGGACCCTGACACTACCGTGGCTAAGTGGCACAGTCACATGACATTCTGTTTTACGACCATGTCACTTAGTGATGGAAAATCTGCATCCAATTGCCATAATTAAGCAAGGACTGCCTATATGCCAAATCGACTTATTTATCTACTTATTATCGACTTATTTATCTACTTATTATCCACTTATCCCGTGGTCAGGTGATCACCATCTGCGATCTTCACTGCTGGCTTCCAACAAGCAAAGTCAATGGGGAAGCCAGTAGGAAGTGGCAAGTGGGGATTAGTAGAGATTCTCAGTCATCCAGGTCAGTGGTGAAATTCAAAATTTTTATTACCGGTTCTGTGGGTGTGGCTTTGTGAGAATGGCTTGGTGGGCGTGGCAGAGGGATACTGGGAAATCTCCATTCCCACCCTACTCTGGGGGAAGCCAGAGGTGGCATTTGCTGGTTCTCTGAACTACCCAAAATTCCCACTACCGGTTCTCCAGAACCTCAGAACCTGCTGGATTTCACCCCTGGTCCAGGTCATGGTTTTTCCCAAAGGTGCTTTTTTAAGGAGGCAACTGGACTTTCTTGTATTTTCCTTTTGAAGATGTTTCGCTTCTGCTCCAAGAAGCTTCTTCAGCTCTGAAAGGATAGTGGGGAATGGAAAGATTCATATTCCTTGCAGACAGGGGCGTTGAAGCCCTTGGAGGTTTATCTGTATCCTGAGGGTCACCAGAGTAGTGTTCCTGGTCCTTGGAGTCAAAGGGTGTTCATCCCAAAATGTATAGCTAAAGTACCTAATAATGTGATGCCAGAACTGGTGTCGATAAGCATGCCAGTCACATGACATTATGGCTTATTCCAGTCTCAATTACTACAGTTGAGCAAGAACTGCCTGTATGCCAATCTATTCACTTATCACATATTTGCATACTACCAAATCGAGCTACCTGCAGATGTTTGTCCTTTTTTTATTCCTGGTTTAGAGAAAAAAATGAATGCCAAAGCCTTAGAACTAGAGCAAGAGGTCCAGAGGCAGGAAATGAAAATGCTCCAACAGAAGTTTGAGGACCAGAAACGGAGTTATGAGATGAACCATCAGAAGCTAATGGAGAAGATGGAGGAAGAAAGGAAACAGATGAAGGAAGAGTATGAGAAGATGATGCAAAGCAAACTCAGGGTAATGCTACAATCTCAGCAATGGTTTGTTGTAATTAGGCAGTTGGGTATTAACAAATATGCAGACTTTCAAAACAGAAAAGCAATGGATTTAGAACAAGTTTGTATATCACAAGTGCTTTTTTCTTTCTTTTTGTCTCATCCTCTCCACTTCATGTCATTTTGATAACATTGGAATACATTTATTTGCATGGGGTACATTTTAATGTCAGTGGGACCTTATTAAAAAAAGGAAATTGTACCATCAGTGGAAGAGGGAGCATCCGAAAGCTTTCGAGTGCTCAGGGGGAATGTGCTGTGAAACAGCAAGGAAGAACAAAACTAGTCACAACAGTTCATAGCACTTACAGAGTTACACTAGTAGTAAAGAAAGTCAAGGAACAGGGTGCAAGTACAAAACTGTGTCTAAATATAAAGAGGGCCAATCTAATGAAAATACGTGTAGCAACTGGTCCTTCGCTTATAACAGATCATTAAGTCACCATTTAAATGACAACAGCACTGAAAAAAGTGACTTTCGACCATTTTGCACACTTACAATCCTGAGAGTGGAGGTTTGTTTTTTGAGATTGTGGGTCGATTTCCGAACATTTCGTTACCAGGCTAAGTAACATCTTCAGTGGAGTTTAGGGGATGTCATTGTCAGTGTTCCTCTGTTTATAAGGTCTTTGTGTGGGACACAAAATAGAGAAACAGAGACACTGACATCCCCTAAACTCTACTGAAGATGTAATTTAGCCTGGTAGCGAAATGTTTGGAAACCAACCCACAAGCTTGGAGAACGAACCTCCACCATTATCTCCTACACCAGAGCTACAGATATTCGGTGATCAAAATTTTGACACTTGGTGACTGGCTCATAATTGATCCTGGGGTATCCTGGGGTCATGCGATCCCCTTTTGCGACCTTTTGTCAGCCAAATCAATGGGGAAGCCACGTTCGCTTAAGAACCATGTTATTAGCTTAACAACTGCAGTGATTCACTCTAGCAACAGTGGCAAGTAAAGTCATAAAACGGGGCCAAACTCACTTAACTAATGTTTCTCTTAGCAACATAAATGTTGAGCTCAATTATGATCGTAAGTCAAGGACTAATTGTATTGACAGTGAAGATATTGAAGTGGTGAATAGCTTCTGCCTTTTAGGGACCAACCATCACAAATAAAAAAACCAGCAATCAAGCAACATGCCGTAATGCAGGGGTGTCAAACTCAATTTCATTGAGGGCCACATCAGAGCTGTGGTTGACCTCAGGGGTAGGTGGGCTGGGTGGGCATGGCCAACTGGGTGGGCGAGGTCAGCTTGGGGCCATTCACTGGGCGTAGCCGACTGGGTGGGTGTGGCCAGCTTCACACCACTCCCCAAATTGCTGGCAGAGACCAGCAGCAAAACCTTGGAAAAGTTGTGTCTGTACCTACAAAGGTGAGAATTGTGTGTTTATTTTCATTTGATGCCTATTTTCCATTGACTTCACACGGGACTCCAAAGGACTGGATGTGGCCATGGGGGGAGCGGGTAAAATGGCCAAGTCTATTCTGGAACCTGGTCTGCAAAGCTAGTCTCATGTTTCTTTTCTGTCTAATAATGATGCTTGCTCTGCCTGCAGGAACAAGAGGCTTTGTTTGAAGAGGGTTTCTGTAAGCAAGCAAACCAACTGAAAGAGGAAATCAAGCAGCTCAAAACCAAAAAGGAAGCTGTGGATGAACCAGGTTGGATCAAGAGACATGTTGACTCCCTGGGAAAGAAAATTACTGGTGTATATTCAACAGTTGCTAATTGGTTTAAGCGTTCCTAATCCAGAACTTCTGCATGGATTTTTTAAAAAGATGTCCCCGCTTTAAGAGTTGGATAACCTTTCAGGAGTCAGGTAAAAAAAAAAGTGAGAAACTCAAAGTGGGCTGGAAGAGAAAAACAAGATAATGAAGACAATAATTAGTATTTTCTAAATCGATATTCTAATCCTGATAATCTTCTTTCAAGTGAAATTTATCTCCCAGGAAGTGCCTCTACTTCCTAGAAAGGACCTGGCTGTGCTCATGCTACAGTTATTTTAGATTCTGTTGGAAGTTAAAACCCACCCCTCTCCTAGAAAAATAAAATATTTTAGGATATGCTAAAAAAGCAGAATATTTCCCCTAAAAAAGAAGTAGAAACTCAAAGAAGCAGAAACTCAGGTGCCCCCACCTCTATTAATGGGCCATTAAGGCCTGGGTCAGTCTATTCTACATAACAAAGATCTACCCCATTTCATTGCCCTTCGTTGCACCACCCACCAAATTTCAACCAAACTTAACACAAAGACAATCTAAAAAGCTAGCTATGACCTCTGACCTCTGGCAGCAACCAATCAGGATACTCTTCATCTGTACCAGGAAGTTCAAGGCCCAGTGGAGGGCATAAAACCCAAGATCTCTCAGCATACCTTCCCTTTTCTGTTCAGGAACTGAAGCCATGCAGTCCTGTCCACCATTAAACCATCTTTCCAAACAGCCTCCATGTTTCCAGTGTCTTTTCCCCACTTGGAACTGAACCCAGATGGACATCTCTTCCAACAATTCATTCTGTAGGTTTAAATTCCTGCAAAATCATTCTCGGACCTTAGGGATTTCTTTAAGAAGCTTGAGATTTGATTTCAAAGCTTCATGAAAGGCTTCCCGGGGTGTCACAAATTGAATTCAGGCTTTTTAAATCTCCGCCTACAATCTTGATTAAATCAAGATCATGTGGAGTGTTAATACCACCCCTCACCCCCATGGAGTGAGATCTGCCCCCAGAGTCACCCCATAGAGGGATGGGTGGCAAATAAATAAATAAATAAATAAATAAATAAATAAATAAATAAATAAATAGTCCATAAATTTTCCCTCCTGATACTGATTCAAAAACCAAGTAAAGGCTGACGATCCAGAAGAACCAGGAGATTGGGTGAGAACCGAAAGAGAAGCCAAAACAAAGTTTTCACCTACATGTACAACACTTTAGAGAAAGACCTGAAGAGAAAGTAAACATTTCCTGCAAGGGCAGAGGAAAATAATCATTGGAAAATCCCAGACAAAGGCAGGAAGAAACTCAGGAAACAGTTTGGGGAGGGAGGACCCCCCAATGTCGCAATGATACGGACGTGTGGTCTCGATGCTCCGAGACCGCAGCCGATACTTTTGCTGCTGGGTGGTCCAGTCGGACCTAAACCATCCTGAAGAGACATTGAACAGAAAGAATACATTTTGCTGACCTCAGGGACATCGCAAAGTTCCTGATCGATGCAAGAGAAGTTCTTCAAGCCAGCGACAAAAAATCCAGCCAAAGCTGACGAAGTCGGGGCGGCTCAAAAATGGAAGGATACGGAAAGAGAAAGTGTTTCCAGCTGGTGATGAAGATGTTGAGGATGCTTATCAATTGGAAAATGTAGTGCTTAAATCCCAAAAAATTGGAGTGGAAAATGAATATAAAGAAATTAAGTTTGATGATATTTATGGTGATTGGTTTGTCTCTGAAAATGGAAAGAGTGGAATACTGAAAGAGAAATTAAATGGAGGGGAAATTTATCCCAGATTGCAAGATACAGAAGAAGACAAAAAAAAAAAATTTATGGACTTAAAGAGAGAAATTTTATTAGCAATATCATTGATAACACCACTGACAATTAAAGATAAGCTGATTAAGGAAACAAAAGAAGGGCATCGAGATTACATGAGAGATCTTATAAGCAAGGAGTTGCTAAGAGGAGTCCATACAAAGTTGATTAAGGAGATGATTAGAGGATCGACACCACAAATGGCAGAAGATTTGAGACTGTTTTGCTACTAGAAAGATACAGGTTGATAGATGGAAGAGTATAATTTAAAACTAGTTAAACTTAGTGAATTTAGTGACAATAGATACAGTCAAATAAATAATTGATAATGTTACTATGGTATATAATGTGTAGTGTCATGATGAGTAATAATTGGATATGAATACTTAATGGTACCCATGAAAGGAAGATTTGAAATCCCTTTGGATTATATATAAGGGTTAATTTTAAAAAAAGAACTAAGTTAAATACAGTTAAAGATTTGATTATTAGAGGGAGAATGTTATGATAGAGGATATAGTTATATAAAGGAGGGATAAGGATAAGAATATATATATAGATAAAGGTATAACATAAGGAAACTGGATGTAAATTATAAACAGTGATTTGGAAAGGAGGATTAGAAATTTTTGTTATTAAATATTAGGGATGTTTAGATAGAATAGGATTCAGCGTCAATGGAGGATTTTAGAAATAGTAAATGAAAGACCAGTATGTGATTATGTATTAAATCTTGGTATATTTTATGATGAAGGACGTTTAAATAATTAAAGTCAAATGAAAATGGAGATATGATCGTGGTGATATGTATAAATATCTGAGTTAAAATACTTGAGTTAATATTAATTATGTTTGTTGACTGTGGGAGAGATATACGGAAGCCTTTTTGTAACCAACTGATACACTTTCTACAGCATGTAAAGAAGGATGTTTGTTTTGAAAATTAAAAATAAAAAAAATATTTAAAAAAAAGGAAACAGTTTGGGTTGGGTTCCTTAAACATCCTTTTTGTTACAATATAGATAGGAACTAAAACATGGTTAGATAATCTGGCTGCAGAGTTCCCAAGAGATTTAGGTCCGTACTGTGAAGCAAGCTAGTTCCTTTCAGCACAGCTGGAAAGCCTCCAGATTAAAAGTGGGGGTCATCAACATGTATTGATTCATTTCTAGAAAGGGGTGGTGGTTCATGGACACTTATATTCACTTCTTTGACATCAACCCAAGGAGCAGCACCCAATTGCAGTTGTAGGCATGACTGGCTACATTCAACAATTTGTAGGGTCCAATAAAAGAGGATATTTACAACTGGGAGAGCCCTCCGAAGTTGGTTGTATTCCAGCAGTGTTCTCCAACCTTTCCAGCTTCGTGGACTGGAGGAGGAGGACAGAGGGGATGAGAGTGGTGTGTGCACAAGCAGCTCTATTTGTGCAAGTGGTGGGCACACACACACACACACACACAAACACACACACACACACACACGTGCTGCTCATGCAAGTGGAATTACGCACGGGCAGTTTTGAGGGTCTCTCCAGAGAGGCCCATGTTACACCATTGTTTCATGAGCTGGACTGGCTGATGGGGTCGCATCTTGGTGCAATTTAAGGCGCTGGTTATCACTTGAAAGCCCTGCCTGGCATGGACCCAGATTACTTGAGGGACCAACTTACCTCCATGGGCAGGCCTGCCCCACCTGTGGCAGAAGAGAGACATACTCCAGATCCCATCAGTCAAAGAATTAAGGCCAGCGAGGTGCAAGAAAAAACCTTCTAAGTTGTAGCTCCAGCCCTTTGCAACATCTTACTCTTCTCGCTCCCATGGAATGAGATCTGACCCCCCCCCCCACCTGTCACTTTGTGGAGAGATGGGTGGCAAATGAACAAACCAACAGTCCACACAGTCCTGTTTTTCCCTCCTGATACTGATATAAAAACCAAGTAAGGGCTGCTGGTTCAGAAGAACCAGGAAATTGGGCGAGAACCGAAGGAGAAGCCAAAACAAAGTTTTCACCTACATCACTTAGAGAAAGATCTGAAGAGAAAGTAAAAGTTTGCTGGAAGTGGAAATGAAGAACTCCAAAGTATTTGCAACAAACTCAGAAAACAGCTTGGGTTGGGTTGCCTACAAATTCTTTTTGCTGCAAAATAGATAAGAAATAGAACATGCTTATTTAATCTAGCTGCAGAATTCCCCAGAGATTTGTTTTCTGTCTATACTCTGAGTCAAGATGGTTCCTCTCAGCATAGCGGGGAAGGCACTAGATTAGGGGGTCATCAACACACAGCATATTGATTCATTTCTAGATGCCTGGGTATGTGTGCTGGGCATTTATATTAACTTATTTGCCATCAACCCAACAGCCAATTGCAGTTGGAGACATAGCTGCCCACATTCAACAACACGTTGATTTCAACAAAAGAGGGTATTTATACCTGCGGGGACCTTGGTGCTCTCTTAAGTTTTTTTTTTTTTAGGTTTACAGATATGATTTTGCTGCCATTAAGGAAACCTGGTGGGATGAAACCCACAAATGGAACGTACAGCTAGAGGGATTTAAATTATTTGAAAGAAATGGACTAAGTAACATCCTCAGTGCTACAAAGAAATAGGAGTGGGATAACCACAACGTTCCCACCAACAATGACAGGGCAAATGCATGTACGTAAACAGAGAGCAAACCCCCCTCCCTTCTAGCACTGATGATGTTATCGAACTGGATAATGAAAAAATTGCAAGAAAGCCACCAAGGTCAGAGAGCATCAAGGACCACAGTCCTCCTCCTCCTCCTCTCTTCTAGCACTGATGGTGTTACCTAGTTGGGTAAAAAAGTCTGCAAGAAAGCCACCAAGTTCAGAGTACACCAAGGACCACCATCCTCTTCCTCCTCCTCCCTTCCATCACTGATGATGTCACCTAGTTGGGTAATGAAAAGTCTGCAAGAAAACCACCAAGGTCAGAGTACACCAAGGACCACAGTCCTCTTCCTCCTCCTCCTCCCTTCCATCACTGATGATGTTACCTAGTTGGGTAATGAAAAGTCTGCAAGAAAACCACCAAGCCCAGAAAACACCAATGACTGCAGTCCTCCTCCTCCCTTCCATCACTGATGATGTCACCTAGTTGGGTAATGAAAAGTCTGCAAGAAAACCACCAAGCTCTGAGGCCCCTACAGTCTGCAGAGTTTTGGTCCAAGCCCCATTCATCTCACGGCTTTCCACAAGAGTACCACTAACACGCGTAAACCTTCAATTCGCCTCTTTTCCAGCCTTTCCCCAAACTCTCAGAAAACGCCAGAAGTTCTTCCACGCGGATGGGTTTTAGGGCTTGGATTCACTTGTCGAGAAATTGGGCCGTTTTCCTGGAATCGAAGCGATGGCTTTCACTTTCGACCGCGGCCGCTGTATAAAAGGTCCGGCTGGCATCTCCGGAAAGGCAAGATCGCGGAGGGCTGCGAAGAGAGCTGGCGGCCGATCCACTGATTTCTTTTGCAAAGAGGGTAAAAGCGGGACGGCGAGAGAGCGGAGCGACTCCCCAGGTTCCCCTCCGGTCCTTCCCCGTAGCGGCAAGGAGTTTCTGGACTGGGGAGGGGGGTGTCGTCCGGAGGGCGCTGGGTTGGAGGGGATCCGGGAAGCAGAGCTGCCCCCTGGAAACCGAGGTGGAGGGGGGTGGCGGGAGGCTCCGTTAGGGCCCAGAGGGTCTCTCCCCATCGGACACGTACGGGCGGGGCTCGGAAGCTGTGCGGGGCTCCTGGGGAGAATTTCTTTTCTGGGAAGGCTGCGGGGAAGGTGGTCCCATCCAACTAAAAAGACTCTAGAGATTCTCGGTTTGGACGTGTGTTTTTTTCTTTTGAAGACGTTTCGCTTCTCATCCCAGAAGCTTCTTCAGCTCTGACTGGATGGTAGTGGGGAATGGAAGGATTTAGAATTTAGAATTTTAGAATTTTATTAACATTTATAGGCCGCCCTTTTCCCTGAGGGGACTCAGGGCGGCTCACATAAAATCAGGAGGGGGAATACAAACAATGACATAGACACATATAAGTAAAAATAATAAGCAACATTCATTCATCATTCGGGAGGGGCGGCTATCTTTTGTTCCCAGGCCTGACGGGCTAGCCAGATCTTAAGGGCTGTGCGGAAGGCCTGGACGGTGGTGAGAGTACGAATCTCCACGGGGAGCTCGTTCCAAAGGGTCGGAGCAACTACTGAAAAGGCCCTCCTCCTTGTAGTTGCCAGCCGGCACTGGCTGGCTGATGGAATTCGGAGGAGGCCCAATCTATGAGATCTAATTGGTCGCAGGGAGGTAATTGGCAGAAGGCGGTCTCTCAAGTATGCAGATCCACTACCATGCAGGGCTTTATGGGTGACTAGTAGCACCTTGATTTGTCTTCCTTGCAGGCAGCTGGTCATTTGCATCTTTTTTAGAGGGTCTTAGAAGCCCTTGGAGGTTTATCTGTGTCCTCAGGGCCACCCGAGTGATGCTCCTGGTTCAAGGACCCTCTAAAAGGATGCAAATGACCAGCTGTCTGCAAGGAATCCCTTCCATTCCCCACCATCCTGTCAGAACTGAAGGAGTTTCTCGGAAACGTCTTCGAAAGGAAAACTCAAAAAGTCCAGTTGCCAGGTGCTGAAAAAGCCCCTTTGGGGCATCCCGTTTGGCTAGTCACTCCCTTCAGACCGGTTCTGCCACCTGGGGTTGGCTTGGAAGACCCTCTGCCCTTCAGCTGGGTACCTTCTGGCGTGTCAGCTGAAGATGGCTAGAGAAGGGATTACAAAGCCTGATATGGGCTTAATGTCACTTGGAAGAGGAATTTGGAATCCTCTTTGGAATTTGCCTACGGTCCCTGTCCTACTGTCACCACATACTCATATCCATTTCCTGTATTCATAATCATGTTTATACTTATATCTGTTATCTTATAAATGCTTGACAAAATAAATAAATAAATAAATATGCTGAAAAGTTATAGGATTCAATCTCATGTTCTTCCATGCAGCTTTAAAAACCTGAAATACCATAGGTGGCAGGAAAGGTAGAATGCACATCTGGTTTGTAACACTTAAAGTCTGTGGGCCAGTTTGCCATCCACTGTCATGGAGGGAAATTAGGGGACTGGAAGTGACTGGGATGAGAGGGAATAGCAGCAGGAGAAAAATCTTTAGTAGGAACAGCAAACATTATCTCCTGATTCCAGGTGGGCGGACAGCAGCAGCATAAGATAGTAGTGGAGAAGAGATCTAAGTAAATACACATTTCCCCCTTCCTCTGTATTTTTCTTCCTTTCCTGGTCATCCAGCTCAGATGAAATAAGAGTGATTGAAAGTAGAGAATCACTTGCAAAATTTTTAAACTGCTTAAAAAAAAAAAGGAAACACAACTCAGAGGCCCTGAGTTCTAATCCCACCTTAGGCATGAAGCCAGCTGGGGTGTTCTTGAGCCAGTCCCTCTCTCTCAGGCCCAGGAGGGAGGCAATGGCAAATCACGTTCCAACAACCTTACAAGAAAACTGCAGGGCTTCCTTGGGGAAGTCACCAGGGGTCAACAATGATTCCAAGCAGTGGTGGGATTCAAATAATTTAACAATCGGTTCTCTGCCCTAATGACCAGCTGGGTATGTGAGGCTCGGTGGTCATGTGACTGGGTGGGCATGGTCAACTCAACGTCATTGAGGTCGATGGGCGCTTCGCCTTAGCTGTTACAATGTAGTAAGGGTTAACTGGAGAGGCAGTTTCTGTAAGCAGAGCATTCAAGATGAGGCTAGAAACAAGACCAGAATGTTTCCTTCCTTACATGATTAGCCCTGTAAAGTGGAAAGAAACAAAAAGAGATTTCTTCCAACAACTGGTTCTCTGAACTGCTTAGAATGTTAACAACCAGTTCTCCCGAATAGGTGCGAACCGGCTGAATCCCACCACTGATTCCAAGGGAGAGAAAAAATATATGAAATTGAAAAGTAAAACAGGCTCCAAAATCCCTGTCCTACACTGCCCTCTGCTGGCTGCAGATCAGTTGCTAAGGATGACTTGGTATATACCTAAGACATAAAGTACTGTATAGTAGTTGGTTCAAAGATTGTTGTTATCTCTTTAAGGCAGCTTCCTCCCTATTGATACGCTCTGTGTGCCCTGGATTTCAATGCCAGTAAAAGTTGTGGTCCAAAATCTCTCACAGGCAGAAAGTTGCCTGCAAGAAATATCCTATCGGGTGGGACAATCTATCACATGGCAGTTTCTCTGGAGGGGATTGTAGTTTTGGGTCATTACTTCTGAACGTGTTTGATTGCAAATTTGTCCACCTTTTGAAGGAGGAGGCATAACCTTGATTGCATGTCCGGATACTCTGGGAGTTGAAACCCACCTTTCTGGAAGGCGCCCCGTTTGAGAAAGGGTGGTGTAAATCCTTAGAGAGGCTCAACACAGTTTTTGACACAGCCTTCCTCAATCTCCTCCGTGTCTCCAAAAGAGAACAATCAGAAAACCTGTAACAGCATGTGGGAAAGACCTTGGGGGAAAAGAGCCTAGAAAACAATCAGATAAGGGACACCATAGCCCAAAGCTGCATAGCGGACAGAGCAAGTTGCTTAGAAGGGAGCCTTCACAACTTTTTTAGACTCTAAAGGGTTAGGACCAGAGGTGGGTTCCTACCAGTTCGTACCTATTCGGTAGAACCGGTTCGTCAAATCTACCGAACCGGTTAGAAGAGGTTCCACCAGTGGACCTGGAAAGCAGGCCACACCTACAGAAGAGCTTCCAAAAAATTTTGAAACCCACCACTGCTAAAGGGTTAGGGGTGCAAGGATCTTGTAACTTGACAGCTTTAAGACTTGCATGCTTCAATGCCAGAGTTTCTGAATAGCTACTTGGACCGACCTAAGTACTAATTCATAATTTTATATCCGGTCACATGGGCGGCAAGCCACTCCCATTCGGTCACATGGGTGGCAAGCCACTCCCACAAAGGAGGCCACACCCACAGAGTAGGTTCCAACAATTTTTGAAACCCACCACTGGTTAGGACAATTGTACTTTCAGACTTGCAAGATTCTGTAGCTTTGCAATAAAGCAGAATGAGGACATCTGGTTATATTTCCTGTCTGCTCTACCAAGTAAGGCTGACAAACTCCCAATGTTGTAGGTCACCAGTTGTGGGTCGATTGCCCTGTTATAACCCAAATGCAATCATGCTGAAGAGAAGACGGTTATCTCTGATTTTCCCCTTTCCTGCTGGTTTTTAAGTTCTCCTGCCCTTTAAATGCATAGAAAGTTGGCAGCCCAGGGGCTCAAGACCCGGGCACCATAAGATGGGATGAGCTCCCATTACTTGGCTCAGCTCCTATCCATCTAGCAATTTCAAAGCAAAGTGGTGGCATTCTGCCAGTTCACACCGGTTCAGGCGAACCAGTAGCGGCAGCAGCACAAAGCTCCACCCACCCACTCCCGCTACCGAACCGGTAGCGAAGATAAGAGGATTTCATGCCTGATGCAAATGCAAGTAGATAAATAGGCACCCCCTTGGTGGGAAGGTAACAGCGTTCCGCGCGCCTCAATAGAGGTGGCGCAGTGGGTAGAGTGCAGTACTGCAGGCCACTTCAGCTGACTGTTATCTGCAGTTCAGCGGTTCAAATCTCACCGGCTCAGGGTTGACTCAGCCCTCCATCCTTCCGAGGTGGGTGAAATGAGGACCCGGATTGTTGTTGGGGGCAATATGCTGACTCTGTAAACCACTTAGAGAGGGCTGAAAGCCCTATGAAGCGGTATATAAGTCTAACTGCTATTGCTATTGCTAATATATAATGCTGGCCACTTGACTACAGAAATATCTTCGGATAACGTTGTCTCCCTCGGCCAAGAAGTAGAGATGAGCACTGGCCCCTAGAGATGGACACAACTGGACAGGGCAAACTTTTACCTTTAAATGCATAGATGTTGTTGTGCAGCCCATAATTCCTTGTCAATTTAGTGCTCTCTGCACACAGCTCACAATTGAGAAAGTTAGCCCAGCCTTTTAAAGTCCCAGCTCTTCTTTACTGCAGGAAAAAGCAAACTGGAAGGGCTCCAGTCTGTTATAACTTCTCATCTGCAGTAAGCCACCAGTGACATGGAGATTGTACACATATATTTTTCCCTTATCCACGCAGCTTGCAAGGAACGTCTCCCGAGAACTGCTGCTATTATTCGTGGAGCGTGCAAGGAGGCCTTCGCCATATTAAATCCTAACATATTAACAATGAAGCAATAGGGGATTATGGAGAAATACACCCCCCTCTTCTTTTTACTGCCAATTTTGGTGGTGGGATTATCGGGCTGATTCTAATCGGTCTCCTGTTTCACGGAAGGGCAGTTAGCAATCTGCGCAGACCTGTCCTCATCCAGGATCTTCCTAACGAGCTTGCCTTTGATTTCAGCGCACGTTTTCCCCGATGAGCTGTATTTTCCCTTCCATAATTAGGGAAAAGAGCCAGACCGCATGGGGTTTCCGATTTAGGTAGGCACCCGATGTGGGGAACAGCCGTTTAGGGACGTACGGAATTTACTCGTGGAATGGGAGGCTTGCAATTCCGGTTGTCCATTTCCGCAGTCTGTGTCTGTATACTAAAAATTAAGCAATTAACCTGAATCTGAGGAGAGGAAAAAATAGGAACTCATTATACCTGGAGAGTGCCATTAGGCAACATGCTACGGTACAAATGAAAGGCGTGTGTGTGGGGGGGGGAGAGAACAGAAGAGCCGAGGTGGCCACTTCAGCTGACTGTGATCTGCAGTTCAGCGGTTCAAATCTCAAGCCTTCCATCCTTCCGAGGTGGGTGAAATGAGGACCCAGACTGTGGGGGCAAGTTGCTGACTCAATTTCCTTTAAAAAAATCTGTAAACCGCTTAAAGAGGGCTGAAAGCCCTATGAAGCAGTATATAAGTCTAATAAATAATAAATAATAAATAATAAATAATAAATAATAAATAATAAATAATA